>NC_037600.1:21793161-22003018 GCF_003073045.1 Pomacea canaliculata
TGATTGTACAAACCATTTCAAGTAAAATAGCTGATCAACATTCTGTCTGAAGGACATTTCTTGTGGAAATAGGGAGATGTTCTGCTTATCACAGAATTAAATCTTCTTCGTGTTTGAAATCAGGATAATGACTTGTACAAAACCTCAAATGTGCGTCAAAATCACTTACATCACTACATCACTGGGCAGTTGACTAACAGCTCATTCCCGTCAAAAGATACATGCAGTTATGAAAACTGAAACTAGAGACAGCCTATCAAATGGTGATAGTGGAGAGGCAGACCAGGTAACAAGACGTGTTTATTTAAACTGGTCATTGATTGCCTCATGAAACAAACAACAGAAGATAAGAAAATTGGACACTTACATCTGTAATGGAAGACTTAGATTATGCTAATGACATTGTTATATTATCCAGCCACCACAAAGATGCCCAGGAAAAGATCAATAATTAGATCAAAAATAGGGCTTGAAAGTAACAGAACAGGATCAGAAACTTTCCTGGAACAGCATGGCTGGACTTTGCTGCTGAAAGAAAAAAAAAAGAGGTCTCTAGTGGATGCCTTATGTGCAAAGAGGGCCAAGTAAGTTTTGTGTGCTCATCTCTTTTATTTGTCGCTGTACCAAGTTCTAGTATTAAATGGCAAAACTCAGTGAATGATCATATGCATTCTTCTATCATCTTTATATGTATTTTATTATTCTTTTATAATATTGTGGTTTATTGTCTTGTTTCATCTCTAGCCTTGCCAGCGGTGTGCTCAAGCTGTGTCTGATGTCTTGCCCATAGCATATCAGTATAACCTCAGCAAGCTCTTTAATCAGTGCTTGAAATGGACAGCTAAACATTTCCGCCGTGTTTTTGAGGTGCCATCCTTTGCCACTTTGCCTGCTTTATTTGTGGACGAATGCACCAAACTGATCATTGAACAGATGGTATGTAACAAAACTTTGTATAGGCTGACCTTACCCTATGTAACGACCACAGTGCATGTAGCTCAGCACTCGTCAAGAGGACTGTGGACTGTACTGCAGGGCCAAGCACCTGATGATCTAACCCTTTATTTTTGCCCATGCAAACACCTCTTTTTTTTTTTTTTTTTCCTTTTTCTGATTTGTGGACCTGTGTTGTGAGTAGTGGTCATGCGCTTTGCAGC
This sequence comes from Pomacea canaliculata, assembly GCF_003073045.1. NCBI lineage: Eukaryota > Metazoa > Mollusca > Gastropoda > Architaenioglossa > Ampullariidae > Pomacea > Pomacea canaliculata. The sequence goes on from NC_037600.1 coordinate 21,794,319, forward strand.
AGCAGATCGTTCGCTCACAACTGTGGTCCTTTTTTAGCCGTCTGATCGTTTAACTTCTCTTTTGGTTTTCTGCAGCTGCTAATGTTTTATTGGTGTACTTTTCTGTATCATTTCGGCGCATTGAGCGTTTCCCTAGGATTCGGATTTTGCGCGTTATAAGTCTCCTTCCTTCCTTCCTTCCTAACAACTATTTAAAAAATTTTATTTTTATAATAAATGAAAGAACAGTGAGGTTCAGTATTCAGCAGAGAAACAAAACCAACAAAAAAGTTCAAATATGCAACTGAAATAAAAGCAACTAATTTTTTTTTTAAGTATTCTTGTGTTACAGAACTTTGTATACCTTGTGTTAAACTTATAGCTTTGTGTGCCTACCTGCTTGCATGTCTGTCCATCCATCTTTCATTATTTTTTTTAATTACATTTGTCTGTATGTCTGACAGAAAAGTACAGTGACCACATGATATGACAACTGCAATAATACAAGAACTGGTGACACTTAAAAATGTTTTATATTGTCAAATACTTTCCCATGCAATCAGGGGCGGTCCAGTGGCACAACATTTTGCGCCTGTCACCAATAAAGTGAGGGTTGGCTGTCCTGGGCTCAGCTCTTATATCGGGCACGCAGATCTTTCTCTGCATGCGGCATCTGGTTACAGAGCTTGCTGCCTTGCCATGATATAGCCTTAGTTGCTGGCTCTGCGTAAAACTGTAATTCCCCCCCCACACACACACACACTTCCCGTGCAATCAGGATATAAAGAGATATTTATCAGCCTTCACTTGGTCGCAAAAATTTACTAAAAGCGGGATATTTTCTTGAGAAACTTTTTTAAAACGAAAACTATTGAAGCGTTTACATGAAAAATCTATAAATTAAAAACAAGCAATAGGGGTTAGATATAGTTAGGAATTCTTCTATACTGTGTGTAATATTTAAGTGGTTAGAAAGTCTTGCCCTAGTCGTACCAGATGCCCTGATGATGTATTAAGCAAAGTCTGGTTTTGATATTTCAGTGTGTAGACAACATTATCCAGATCATACTAGATGCCCATGATCTGACTTGCTGTCTTCAGCAAAGTCGGCGAGCAGAGCATCTGCAATTAAAGGCGGCCAGGATACTGGATGCAGCCATACGTTTTTCTGCTGCAAACTTCCCAGCTATTGTACATTCCTCCAGATTTCTCTCCTGGAGCAAGGTATGTGTTTGTGATTGTCAGAAATACCACTCAGACCAGATTTCTCTTAGGAACAAGGTATGTGTTCAAGAAATACCAGTCCAGCTGAAGTCATTGTCATTCTTTATCACCTCACCTTGTCAGAAGCATGACCACCTTCATGAATTATCATATAATCTGAAATGTTATGATATAATTAAGTTGCTGATGAATAAATTAACAAAGTAATATAAACTGTTTAGGGCTTGATGAGCTCTTTGTCAAGACTGAGTTATTGTAGGGAGGTGCATGGTGTGTGGACATGCTGGAGGAGAGCTTTGGCATGGCTGTCACTTTGATGCCAGTGGAGGCATCTTGTGATGTATACATCACTCTCAGAACTCTCTTAAAGAGCACTGAAGCTCAAGAGGAGAAAACTGACTTAGCTGCACTTGGAGGTGATGTGAGTTAAGATTCTGTATATCTTGAGATCTGCAATATGATATGACTAACTCAGATTAAAACTGATCATGGGGGACAAGGACGTTCTGAAAAACATAAACATAACTTTACAATGGAATTGAACATAACCTTTGAATACAGTCTGTTAAAAGTAACTTTTGTTGAGCATGCACATAAAAATGTTGAGAAAATTCTAGACAACAAATGTCATATATTCATGCAAACTACTGTCATTACCAACAACTTGTCAGTTTGATCCAGTCCCCACCCACCTTTTTCTTGAATGTCAACATTTTACCTCCTTCCCTCAAATATTGTTAATGTCAGTTTCTCAAAAGGCATTTTTCCACCTTTGGTTAATAATGGTTTGGGGAAGCCACTTGTCAAGAAACATTGATGTCAATGTGTTACACAGCTACCTCTCAGTCTCCAAAGTACTCTCTAAACTTTACTTGAGAAAGTTTTTTTGACACTACTCTAGAATTGTTTAGATGTTCAGCATCTCACCCCAACTACCCAATCAAAATATCGTTTTCAGAGAATTGAGACTGCTCTCATCAAAGTGACATCTGACATTCTGTCTTCCCTCAGCAGGGGTGATGTTTCTGTCTTCAGTACAGTTGATCATTCAATGTTTCTTCAAAGACTCCTCACTCTCTATGGCATCCCTAGCTTGGCACTAGCATGGTTTCTTTCCTGTCTGATAAGAGTGTGTTTATTGATAGTTATTTGTCACATCTTGCTCAACTTTCTTGAGGTGTTTACTAAGGCTCTGTTCTTGACCCAGTCTGTTTATTCTATACACAAGATCACTTTCATCCTGCATTCAGCAGCATTCTGTTTGTCATCAGTCTTGTTTTCATGCTGTAAAGGCTTGATTACTGTGCTTCCTTGCTCCTAACCTGCCCTACACACCTCCTTCTCAAATTTCAACATATACAGAACTCTGCCACACATCTGATTGCTTTTTGTTGATTATTGTTAGTTCACTGTTCATCGTTACTGTTACCTGTGTGTCTTCTCTGTCCTTTGTACATGTGTACTTCATCCTCACTATTGCCCATAATTATTATTATTACATGGCCCACTGTATGATCTTTCTACAAATGCCACAAGAAGCAATTACTTTTGTCAGACAACAGACCAGATTCACTGAATCCTAAATTTTAGGTCCATGAGACACTACAGGTTATTGTTGGAAATTTACATAAAAACATAAAATGTCAAAAAAATATCAAATACAGAGCAGATAGTGATATGGTGATGGATTCATACAAAATAATGAAACCAGGCTCAGGTTGAAATCAAAACTTATATTTTTCTATAAGGAGGCAAAGAGATTGCTGCAGAAACTGATAGACAGATGTGAGTGGTACATCCACCGATATATTCATCACATTATGCAGTGTCCGGGGTGGGCAAGTCTTTCTTCAGATCTTCAACAAGATCTTTTGCACAGTAAGTATTTTATACATGGAAGAAATATGTCCTTGGTGATACTTATTAGTAACATGCCAGTAAGCACATTATACACCTAAGAAACATGTCAGTGACAAAAATGCCATTTTCTATTTGTGCTTAATTTCCCTATAAGTCAGGGCTCAGTACACTGAGTCAAGACACAAAGACTTATAGGCACTGGCATATGTGGATTTTTTCATTCCACATACAACAAATATCTGCCAGTGAGCTTCCCATAATTGCATTGAAAAGAGTCTTGGTCTAATACTGGCTTAATACTTCTTTTAGTTTCAATGATCAGAACAGAACATGCTATTGCTCCCCTTTAACATAGATAATGATAAATCTTCCCTGGAAGTGAACAGATAACTTTCAAAATACAAATATCTCCACTACGATTCACACCTCTCAAGTCTTAGGTTCTAGGCCTTATGGACCAGAGTCACTTCACTTTCCAAGCATATAGAGTTACAAGTTTTTCGTCCCCAGAACTCGGTCCATAGGTTATTGCACTAACTCATTGCAGTGGTATTACACGCAGAGGAATTCTTCAAGAAACAAGGGTTTACTCCCCCTTGCGTTGTGTATGCACCAGAAGGAGTATCCTTCAGCCCTGAATCTTACTCGCCAAAGGCAGTCAGCTGAAGGAACACCTTTTGGCACCTATATGGTCCCAACTGGAAAGGGACGCCCAGAACCAGATCCGATAGTGGGGTGTAGTTGCGGCCCTTTGTTCCACTGGGGGTTAATAGGAACAAAAAGAAGAAATTAACATGGCAAACTACATTTTATCTATTCACTGATTTCGCCACACATTAAAACATGAACAGTGTTAAAAAGCATACATAGAAATAGTATAAATATAAAATAAGTAACAGAAAAGGAAGATTCCACTTTCCGCAACTAAAATGTCCGCCAAAATCGTCTGTGTCTTTTATCTTTACAAGACTGAGCTCCCCTGTGCAATGTTTGCATCGTTCTCAACTGCACTCCTGACAAGTTCTCAAATTATTGATAGCCATGCAGGTCAAAGTGCTGTAAAGAAAGCATGATATATTATATATATTTAGCAGTCATCCAAAGAGTTGGTGTCCACTTTGAAAAAAATTACTTTGTTTAATAAAAGTAAAATTGATGGACAAAAATTATTGGTTTCAGAGTCATGCTTTGTACCAGTTAATACATCAACTTCCAGCGCAAAACAGGTTGGGCACTGAGCCTTTTTATCTGATGATAAATTTTTTAAAATGGTAAAGTATGTGCACAATTTCAGACCTATGAAAATTAAATTCTTTTCTTGTGTAATATTGTTCTTTAACCATTAAGTTTCCAGTTTTTCAGATATACATATGGTATAGAATATACATTTTTTTTTAAATTTAACATTTTGAATATGGCAGCTACCAGTTATTTTGGTAGATGCACCAGTAAGCACATGCCATGTCATGTTTGTCAGTAAGTATAAGCCATATCAAGTTTATTTGTACGCTGTACTTTAGAACAAAAGGCAGCGCATGGTGCTAACAGCATACAGCTAACTGAATGATTCACTGATGGAAGAGATTGAACTAATCGAAACATAATATCGTGTCAGTGTCTCAAATTTCTCACTCATTTCAGAGTTTGATTGCAAGAAAGTCAGTCAGAGTTTTGCAGAAAACCATTGTCACTAGTGCCCAGGTCCTGCATGACATAGACCCTTCCCTGTTTCCTTCTCTTCCTCAGCCACTAGAAGAAGACTGTGCTGGCACATGTCAAAGAGTGACCAAGAGAACTGATGGCCAGACAGATATCTCACACAAAATGTCTGAACAAATGAACAGGAGAAATACTGCAGTGAAGGGCCTGGAGACAGAGCCTCAAATCTCTGTGAGAAAAACTAGTCAAAGAAAAGTGCCATCATTAAAAGAAATCAAAAGTGGGAAGGAAAAGCTCAGAACCCCCACAAGAAGTGTGGCAAGATCTCACTCAGTTGAAGCAGACAGAACAAAAATCCCTGCATCTGATATTACACCACACAGTCACAAGACTACAGTAATGGGAGAAACCAGATCTGAAAACACACCATTTGACGGGATGTCACAAAACACTAAAAGTGTCAAAATAACATCAGAACCAAGAGCACAAGAAACTGAGGATAACCATGGGTTTCCCTTAAGAAATTGTGAGGCAAAGAGTGATTGGCTTGATGTCTGTGGGCTTAATGTTGAGGCCATCATGTCTATCAATCAAAATATTGATAGCATTACTACAGTCCCTCCCACTGAATGTGTGGTTGTGCCAGTTGTTCAAAAACTGGATGTTCAGTTTGAAATCCCAACAGACTAAAATATTTTACATGTGTAATAATCAGTTGGGGATTTAAATGAATGTTGTTCATCACAATTTAACTGAACCTTTTTTTGACCTAAGAGAGCAATGGCAAAAACATCGAAAAGAATTTGACAACAGACACATGCACAGAAGTATTAGGTTAAGAGTTCCCCGAGCCAGAACCACAAGATATCTGCACGCCTTTATTCTGGCTGCAATTCACAAATACAACCAAATCATGGCTATGACACGCTTTTAAGTGAAGGTTGCTGTCACCCATCCCCCCTTTTTTTAAAAGATGTAATGTAATATCTGATACATTCGCATGATAATTTCCTGGAAGGGATTATTAATTTAAAGATGTTTTGTGTTGTATTTGTATTATAGCCTGAGTTGACCTTAGGTCACCAACTGTATCTTCTGTTTGTTGGGAATGTGTGTGTGAGAGAGAGGAATTATTACATGTATATGCATGTATCATATATATCTTCTCTATAACTAGTACGAGCACTATCTGGAATTGCCTTTGTGGATTAATAAAGTTGTATTTATTGAAAGTCTCTTATCTTTTCCTTTGTGTCGGTTCTGCAGTTTTTGTGACCACAATAACTGAACACTATTGTCAACATGTTCTAAAGTAATTGATGTCAAGTAGAGGGATATAGCTTTCTTTTGTGATCAGCAAATTTTCAGAAATGCCTCTGACATTTTGTCCATACCATAATATGTATTTACTGGAGAATTTGTTGTATTGAGTATAGGTAAAGTTATGTTATTCCTGTATGCAAAAGTAACAGGCCCTTGAAATTGTACCCTCTGCTGTCCAGCTGCTCAACCACACACAAATTATCAGTTCTGCATGTGTGTAATGTTGTGGGTGTGAGATTAATAAAGTTGGTACCCAAAGTTATGTGCTGAGTAAAAGATAGCTATGTCAACATATCCAGTGCTCACTGATGAAGATTTCATGGGTAAGGAGGCGTGACACAACAATATCCTCGGGGGTCACCGGTTGATTCAACCACATGACTAGAGATGTAGCTTATGTCTAATTTTACGCGTTCTGGTCCGCTGGAATAGCGGCTCGTGTCACTCAGCCTCTTTCCCTACCACAGGGAGTTATAGGTGCTAGAATTTGATAGGTTAGGTAGGTTAGGATAGATTAGTGGTATGTGTCCATTATGTAAATAAATCTTTGAACCTATTTAGCTGTGTTAGCGTCTCAGTGCCAACGAATGCTAGTGTCGCACCTGTGCCCTCATCGTGTAAATGAAGTGAACGAGTATCACTAGCGCGAGTGACATTTGTGTTGTCCAAAGTAGTGGTGACTGCAGCAGAGAGAGAACACACGTGAAGATCCGTGGAATTGATGCACTGATATAAGAGACTCACAGACACTTTAGTTTGAGCAAATAAAGCAGGGTCTTATGTGGACTCCCAAGGTCGACCGAGTTCGGGTGCGTGGTGGATATGAATAAAATAAAAAAAAAAATAACGCGAGGTAAAAGATCAGACGACGCACCAGACTAACGGAGAGCTAGAATTTTTAGTGGAAAATTCTCCTTGGGAACTTCCGTCATCTTCCCTGTAACACCAAAGAGGAACGGACGGATTTGGTGCTAAGGTAAGGCCGCGCGGGTGTTGGCCTTTAGCCAGGGATGGGCAAGCTACTTTTAATTTGTAGCCGGCTAGGCTACAGCTACTTTTTTTCAAAATGTAGCCGGCTACACTACAGCTACAATTTTCCAAAAAGTAGCCAGCTACTTTGGGCTACTTTTAAAATGTAGCCAGCTTCTTTTGGCTACTTTTAAAAGCGTGATGTTATAACAAGTTAGCTGTAGCCAGCTGGCTGTAGCAACATACACAAACATCAAACATACACACAAAACACTATTACTTGCTTTACAAAGTTTTTATTATAATAATGAAACGGAGAACTGCGATATACCGACAATTTTATTTAGTGAATCCATAAATGCTTTCATTCATTCCTTGCACCCTTCCTCCCCCGGCCTTTTTCACACAATAAGTACACGTATTTTACGATTATATTAAACATTTCTGGATCTTTTTCCTCATCCTGTTTTAGTGACAAAAGAAATTATATAAGTTTTCCGATAAACATTTGTTTTCTATAACTATTTGTTCCCTATTACTTAGAAATGAAAACTAAACAGATGCTTAAGTATCAGGTACCTGGTGGAATTTTCAATAAGTTAGGTTATATGGTGATGAAAAATGTCAACCTCTTATCAATACTGTGACAATGAACAACAGACCATTGAAATAAATGAGTTTGCATGGAATATAAGTAAAACACTGCTTAATCTAATTTAGGCAAGCAGATCATAAGGCATTTTTTTTCTAACACTGACACTGAAAACAAAGAAAGGAACACAAACTAATTGTTTCCAAAAGCTAATAGAGTGAAAAGTATAGTCCTGGCATACTAGAATAGACTTTAATTATATAGTAGGATGTCAAATGTAGCATATAAACACTGAAATATATTTTTCAAAAATGATCTGATACAAGATATATTTATTTTAAATCTTTAAGCTTGAATTTCTCTGTTTGTCGTCTTTGACATCCAGTCCTAAACTATAAAAACATATTTCTCAAGATTGGCTTGCGCTACAGCAGTAAAATTTTGCAATTTTGTTTAGAAATGCATAAGCTACAAAGTGAAGCATTTGAGAATATGGTATAAACATTACTTTTGATAAAATTAACATTTTTCTAAATATTTAATTGCCACATTCACACTGAGTCGGGGGGTACCATGTCTGATTTTTTATATCTCCTAGAAATCTTGAGATATCAAAACGCCTTATGCATCAGTTTTCTTATCAGTGCCTCTAGTTTACAAAAAACCCAAAACCTTTGGTATATGACTTATGGTATTGTGTAAATTTGTTTTTAAAATACTTGTACGTTTTGAAACAAAAACGTTGATTAAAGTCACAATTTTCACTTTAGGTACTCAAAAACAGTTTTAAAGTGCTATATTTATGTTATTTTGTTACTCTATATTTAAAAACCCTTAAAGATATTTAAAATATGGATTTTAATTTTTGGAGTGTACCGGTAACCTTAAAACAAATCTACATTCTTTTAGTCCTTCATAGAATTGAATTTGACCAGAACTTTGGCCTCGAAGTTGCTGTCTGTCACCCTAGTGCGCAGCTTTGTCATGATAAGTCCTGCCAGACTGAACAATCTCTCAACCGCAGCACTGCTTGGCAAGACGGTGTTGGTGCGCAAATAAATTTGTTTGACCGTGGGATATTTGTCCAGTTCACTGACATTCTGTGACAATCCAGACATCAGGAAGGTAGTTGTCTCAGGGGTGCCGGTAACTTCTTCATAAATGATGAAGTCTGCCTGTTCGTCTGTGCACTTGGTTGGGGATTGGACTGGCGTGTTGATCAATGCTGCCTCTGCAGTCAAGAGGGATCTGCATTTCTCACGCAGGGTTTGGTCCCCAGTCCACATCAACTTGCACCTGAAACAATAATATGCACAATAATTAATGCTTTGTTTAATTTGGTTAAAATTTTTTTCTTATTGTTTTTTAATTAATTTTATAAAATGTACTGGTTTTTATGTACTTATTTTGATTTGTACGCAAGTGTCAAAAGACCAGTGACAGTGAATATTATGTTGGGTTTTTTTTTAAATCAACATCCCCCTCCCCCCCCCACCAAAAGTTTATTTTTAAATTTATTTACGGATATTTGTATAGCGCTTATTCTCGTTTAATCTGAGCTCTAAGCGCTTCACATTCTTCTCATTCTCAAAAAAGCAGTGACACAGAGTAGCTTATAAATGAAGAAAAAATACATTGAAATAACGAAAACTCTCCCTCACCTTGGGTTCGACACAGTTGCAAGCAGGGTGTCTTGGTCCTTATAGGCATCAGCAAATCTGGTCTCCAACCCATTCAGGACAGCAGTAGCCAGGGGACCACAGATTTCTAGCTTGGACTTCTGTTGCTTGATGCGGATCTTGAGGGTGTTGAGCTGAGGCAGGAGGTGTCCCAAGCCCACGCACTTCTCGCCCTGCAAGTAGTTGAGGCATCTGGCAAGAGGCCCCATCACCTGCAACAAACAAATAACAACCAAATGTTGAACTCCATTTTCAAAGGGGAAAAAAGGGAAGCAACCACATACCTGTGTGTGTTGACATCTAACCCTGAACCAAGGGGAATAATTTGAAAAATGGTATAGCTTAGCTAAAGGAAAAATTTTGCAATAATACATAAAAAAAACTTACCATAACAAACTCTTTCATGAAGAGCTGGTCTCTGGGGGTAAACCTTGGGAGGCCAAGGGCATCTGCTAACTTGGTCAGCTGCTCAGCCGTGAGGTCTTGAAGGCATTGGACGGCATCATACGTAGAATTCCAGCGGGTTTGGTTTGGAATGATCATCTGCCGTCCCGTAGCCTCTTGAATGCTCTCTGTTGGACATATAAAAAAAATAAATAAATAAACACACATTACAAACACACACACTCAAAACATACAAAATTAATTCTAAAAAAGACTGGGGTGGGTGGGAGGGGGAGGGGGAAGTGAAACAATTTTGTAAGTAAACAAATGAATTACCTGCAGCAGACACAACTCTGGACTGCTTATTCCAGACAGCTTGAGCTTTTGCAAACAGGGATCTGCTGGCAGTTCGGAATGCACCGTCCTGAAGGGCAGCCTCACTGTCCTTGCTTGCGACCAGGTGAAGCGTGTGGGCCGCACAACGCTGGTGAGGGGGCAGTACAACAGATGTTGATTCCCCTGGCAGGAACTCCACAGAAGTGATGTTCTCCTCTTCCTCATCACTGTCTGCGTCTTCTGGTGACTGATCCTGACCAAACACCCTGGAAAACAAAATGCAACGGAAATCATTAAATAATCTGAAGTGCACTTGGCCACATAGAACAAACTACTTTTGTTTTTAAAAAAAAATAAAGTGGTAACATAAGAATCTTCACATTGGAAGTACCTCGCCCACAGCCTGCTTGCTCATCCTAGATATATACAGCAGTACAGTAACGTACATAATCATCATAATACATGTACACACCTGAAAGCTTTCACGAAGTTTGATGCGTTGTCCGTCACAATGCGAACAACTTTGTTCTGGATCTTGTACTCTCTCAGGATGGAGTTGAGCTGCGTGGCTAGGACATCATGGGTGTGCGAACCTTTCACTCTTTTGCAGGCCAATGCAAAGGATTTTCTTTCGTAGCCTTCCAAAAAATGGCAGGTAACTCCCAAGAATGACCTGAAACACAAGAAAGGAAAAGTAACATTAAAACTTAACCCTAATTTACATTGGCATCAAAATATTCTTTATAGATGAAAAAATACCAACTGAAATTAAACATTGAATTAAAAAATAAAAAAAACTTGCCTTCGATGAGCAGTCCAGCAATCTGCAGTGATGCATACATGCTCCACATTCTCCAGTTCACCGATAATTTTCTTCTTCAGCTCAGCCATCTTTTCCTGAAACACAATGCACAATGCAATTTTAGCACATGAAATTTGAGTTCTGTGAGCAAGAACAAAAGATATTAATTGTGGATACATCACCCTACTTAAAATAAAACTAGTAAAACAAACAAAAAAGGAAGAAAAAAAATAGTAAAACTTACCTCCAACATTTGGTTCGCCGTTTTCCTGCTCATTAACTGCGTTTCCTGGCCAGTGAGTCTGGACACGAACTTTGAAAACTTCTCGTTCTCCAGCATGAAGAAGGACAGGTTGCATTCCAACAGGAAATCAAGGACGGCGGAATTGACGTCTGCTTTGCTGACGGTACTCTTGTGTTCCACTTTGAAGAGCTTCGAGACAGAGGGTTGGTCGTCGTCTTCCCCTTTCCGCTTTCGTGACGTTTCCAAGTCTTGAGTCAACTGCCTGGCAAGCAGTGGATGTTTCCTCTAAAATAAACACATGAAAATGAAACAAAATTTTAGAAGTCCATTCACAATCACAGCAAGTTTCTACCAAGCTAATTGTCATATTAAATTACTAGCATTAAATATAAAATCCTTCAAGCCACCATACTGTTCAAACGTCCTCCATGCTCTTTTCATACAAACAAACCAAAAAAAAAACACACACACACTTTATGACAAAGACTAAATAGATAGTACAGAAACGGTAAAGACAGCAGTTTGATCAGTCGTCGCCCCTGCGGTAATCACGTTGATGCAACCCCTTACCTTTCCACAATCTTTACAACATGTACACTCCTCTATTCCAAAAGCAGACAAGCAAGAACATGAAGAATGAACATCGATGAAAATCTCAACGAACTTACCTGCAAGTGCGTTCTCAAATTAAACGCCGACGTCTTGTTCGTTGAGTACTTTTTCGTGCACCCATTCTTGCATTTGAAACTATAGCCACATTTTGTGGCTTCGCAAAAAGTAAAAAATTTCAAATAAGGCTGGAAATTGATGGGTACGTCCATCTTCGTTTTTCAAATCGCTCCCGGTACTTCCGGTTACTGAGTGTGTCAACACACCGAGCAGTGAGAGCAGTGTACGTCTGTCGTCGTCTTGCTGACACGCTGTCGACGAATGGTCGTGTAACCAATACGTCAAATGGCTGTCGTACCAGAAATATCACAGAGATGGAATTCCACACTGAAGTTTTCTTTAATTCAGTATCTTTTTCTCAGCAGCTGGCCTAACTTCTCTCTCTCTCCAATTCACAAAGAGGTCCCACACCACTGTCAGTCCTGTTATTTATTCTCCCTCCCCTCGAACATTCTAGCACAGACATTCTATTTCGTCGCAATAAAGACATTTTTGAACATCGCTACATTGTTGAACATCATTTCCTCCCTCGCGCAAAGACAAGACATTTTTACTTTGAACATTGCTACATTGTTGAACATCATTTCCTCCCTCGCACAAGACATTTTACTGTGAACATTGCTACATTGTTGAACATCATTTCCTCCCTCGCACAAGACATTTTACTGTGAACATTGCTACATTGTTGAACATCATTTCCTCCCTCGCACAAAGACATTCTATCTTTTACATCGCTGCCGTGCTGAACATTCTGGAATATAGATGCAAATCTACAACCCAAAGACATTATACTTTGTACACTACTAGAGTGCTACAGTCGTGAAAGTAGCCAACCTGTAGCCAAGCTACAGCTACTTTCTAAAATGTAGCTACGGCTAAAAGCTACTTTTTTTTAATTTGTAGCCGGCTAAGCTACAAGCTACAAAATTTGTAGCCGGCTACAGTAGCTGTAGCTAGGCTACAGCTACTCCCCATCCCTGCCTTTAGCGAGGGTCAGTCAGTCTGGCTACATTATGACTTTGGCATGGGACCTCAACTCCAATCTTCGGAGCAGATAAAAACATTATTCCATTAATATATGGTAGTGTGTGGGCGAGGGGGTGGCGATGGTGGGTGGTCGCCGATAGAGGGCCGGTAGTCCAGCGCTTGTTAGGCAGAAAATGCTGATGCATGCCAGTAAAGTAAAGGTACGATTGTGAAAGACCGCGAAAATAGATCTGCTGATGCATGAGGGATGCATAAGACCGCGAAAATAACGCTGATGCATAAGACCGCGAAAAGTGACCCACCTGCGAGGTATATAATGGCAGAGGTGAGACGCAAGGAGAGGGGAGAAAACTACGAAGTGAAAGCGCAAGACAAGTGACTGTTGTTCTAGCCTGCATTAGAGAGTTGTGCAACTGCTGACAGGTTCCTGCCTTCCTGAGTGCTGGACTGTTGTGGTCACTGTTCGACTCCCCTCACCACGCACCACTTGGTTACAAATATAAGGAGACAGAGCAGAGATGTGGGGTGCAGTTGATGTGAGGTCAGAAAGTGTGTTGGATCGAGGTTCGCCAGAGCCAGCAGCATCGACTGGCATCAGAAATATAATCTAGAACCCACGAGAGCGTTGTCTTTTGTGTTGTTGTGGAAGGATTGTGGGAAGGGCCCAATTCTTACCCTGTTACAAATACAACTTTTGTTAGAGCAACACGCCTTGTCATCCCCATTCTTTCAACGTTCTAGTAAACCGAATTGTTTGGATATTTTACTTTTTATGCATCGGATAAAATTAGTGCTGGTGACTTCATGGACGCGTGTTTGTGACTGGAGTTCAGCGCCGTTGATAACTTGCCTCTAAATGGAGCTTATTCTCAAAATAATCAATTCTCGTAAAATCAAAATCTGCATTTTTGTTTTGTCGTCATATCCGCTACAATCTATTATTGCCGCGGAAAGCGAAAATTGGTCTCAAAGTTTTCCGAGAAAGCTAAGGTTCTACCCAAAGTGATGGAAGGACCGCCTGAGAGAGACGTTAAGGTGTAATGAAGTTATATTCTGGATTTTTGATCTGGAAATGTATTAAATTTAACTATCCCTTAGGTGTGCTTCAAACATGTTGATTAACAGTAACACGATGTTTTATCTTTGAAGACGACAGATCAAGTTAGTGGTTTTACTGGCTGCAATTTAGAAAATATGTGTTTGTAGAGTGAAGTCATCTTCATAATACAGTCAACATTGGAAGTATTTATTTTTATTTTTCAGGACTTCGAATTCCGACAGTTGTGCAAGTTCCGCTTATTTTCAGCTGAAGAATCTGAATCCCAGTCCTCAAAGAGAGTGCAGAAACTTGCCACATCGTCGAAATTTGGAGTTATATTTGCAGCTTCTCATAATGGTTCGTCATTTTTTGCCAGATTTTATCTAGAAAGACGTTTTTGCTGTCTACTATGCCGAAGCTACATCATTGATCACTGTCCGTCTAAGTTCAGGGCTTCTGCTAAGGCTAAATTCTTTGGGGTCCCAGGGACCCCTTCTTTCAGATTTTTAAGGGGTCCCTGTTCTTCGCCCGAATTTGAATGGGACCCCATTGACGAAAATTGAAGGGGTCCTCAGAACTTTTGATGCAATTTTTTGCGTAAGCAGAAGCCCCGGTCTAAGTATTACGTACATTGTAAGAACCACAGCTTTTCAGCCGGAGTGCATAGGGCTGCAATGTTTTGTTGCTATAATGGAAAGCAAAAAAAGTAAGCGAGGCAAGGAAGGCATTTATTCAAGCGGGATTTCTTGATAGATGTAAGAGTAACAGCTTCATTCAAAATTGAGAGACTAACAAATCTCAAGGATTCTAAAGAAATTGAGTGTCAAGCTGTCATTATTCGCCATTGTTTAATAACTCATTGGAATTAGGGAACTTACCAGATGATTAGAGGACAGCAAGAGTAATAGTGTTGAAAGAGTAGAAATCATTAGCTGCCTATGGAATTTAATGAAATTCGCTTAAATGAATTGGAATTTGCATTAAGTTCGAATCTGTAAAATTAGATAAATCCAAAATTATGAGTGAATTCCTCAAGGAAGTATTTTAGCTCCAGTTTGTTCACCGTGTATATCAATGATTTATCAGACACGTTTAATACTTACGAGCTGCTTGCAGATAATACAAACACATATAATAAAACATTAACAGCATAGTGACTTAAAATGACTTTGACAAAGTGCAAAGATGATGTGAGTGATGAAAATTATATTGCAATATATCAAAGTGTGGATTTATGCATGTAGGTAAAAATAATCTCAAGAGGCACATTTAAAATGAGTGATGAGGCGCAGCTAAAAAAGCTTGTGATGATAAGGGTAAATTTTGATTCTGTGTTGTCTTTTAATTAACTTGTTCAGAGTGGTTCACAATGACTTATATTATTAAGGGGACTTTATTTGGATAGAGAGACATTTTTAAAATTGAATAAAGCACTTGTGCACACACATTTGCATATGCTAATGTGATTTGGTGTCTTAAAGAGGCAATCAGTATTAATGGAAAGAGTATAAAGATGTCCTACTAAATTACTTGTAGAATGTAATGATGTCATATTCTATAGACTTAAGTATCTCCACGCTCTGAAGGAAAGGAGAATCAGAGAAGACCTCGTTCAAATGTTAAAGAGATATTTCACAGATATCGTGATATCATTATGCATGTATTTTTCTTATCACCACAAACTAACATTACTTAAAATTCAGGAGATGAAAAGGCTGCAAAGCTTAGGCAATTGATTGCCAATCCCTACTACTACTGCTACTATATAAGAAGAACTAAAGAGAACATATATCACCTTTCCATTATTGCAGGGGTGTCAAGCTCAATTACCCAGGGGACCAAATCTCACATCGTACACAAGGTGGCGGGCCGTAGGTTATTATTTAAGTCCGATAACTTTTTATTGAACAGTAGAAAACTAAACTTTTTGTTATTAATTTTGTGTAAACAAAATCATACATTAAAACAAAATCAAAGTAATAACAAACCAAGGCTTAGCAGTTTTTCTTCTTAATTTATTTTGTCAGAAGTAGACATTAGACATCTTTTTCTTGGTAACAAGTTCGTTTATGTTTGGAGTTTCTGTGTTGTGGAGATTCTCAGGATGGACTGCAAGTGTACATTAGTAAGACGACTCCTGTGTGATGTTTTCTTGATCTTCATCACAGAGAAAAGTTGCTCACACAGATATGTGCTGCCAAACACGCTCAAGATTCGAGCCGCATGTAGACGAAGCTGGGGCATCGTTTGTGGGAGGGAATGAGTGAAGTTTGCAGGCCCCACAGAGTCGTACTTTGCCTTCAGTCACTCATTACACTGCAGTTCTTTGAGCTCTATCTGCAAATGCACAGGTGCAGTGTCCATGTCAATGGCAAATGGGTTGTGAAATAGTTGGAAATTGTTTTTCTGCACCTCAAAGTTACTGAAACGGTGTTTAAACTCAGCACGAAGTGAGTTCAGCTTGTCAGCAAAATGTGCATTTGGGAACACCTTGGCGCTGACTTCGTCCATCACTATTTTGCAGCAAGGAAAGTGAAACAAATTGCATTGGTTCATTTGTGTTTCCCACAAGAACAACTTCACTTGAAATGCCTTCACTGCATCATGCAGGTCTGTTATTCTTCTTCTTCTTCGTCGTTCACTCAAATGGACACGCCTGCCTCCTGCACAAATGATGCTGTGCGCCGCAGGTCCTCCAGGCTGCCGTGTAGCTTCCTCAATACTGGCGTCTCATCAGTCCAAATGCGGTGCCTGAGTTCTTCGTGCATAGGACATTCTTGCAGTAGATGTGCTGTTGTCTGACTGCCTGTCTGGCACGGGCACTGGTCTGTCTGGCCGATTCGGAGCTTGGTGTAAAGATGGTAATTGAGACGGTTGTGGCCTGTCCTCAGCCTGAAAATAATGACCTGCTCAGCTCTTGTAAGCAGGTAGTACGGGTCGTTTCGGTTGAAACGTGGTGCTGCTGCAGCCACTTGTTGTGCTGTTTGGCCTTTATGATGGATTTGACTTCGCTGTAGGTGGTGGACCTGTCTTGCTGCTCTTTTTTGGATCCTTCCTTGGCAAGAGTGTCTGCGGCTTCGTTGCCAAAAATCCCACAGTGGGAGGGAATCCACTGTAAGACGACTGTGCAGTCTCCGCATAAGGAGGAGAGAGCAGTGGACAGGTCGTTCAGTTTCTTGTCTCTGGCAGTCTGTAAGGCCTGCAGGACAGACAGTGCGTCCGTAAAGAAGACGACGTTGTTGGAGGTGTCTGGACTGTTTTCAACGTGGGTGGCACCGGTCTGAATGGCAACTGCTTCAGCCTTGAAGTTGGTGGAGTAGAGGCCGGTTGCGAGAGAAAGACGGTCTTCTCTTCCTCCTGGGTACCTGATGTAAATTCCGGCGCCACCATTTTTCACAGCTTGTTCGGCTGACCCGTCAGTGAACACGTGAGTCCATTGATCTTGTGGGAAGTTGTTGTGGATATACTCCATAGTACAGGACTTCTTCACAGCGTCTAGGGAGTCTTTCTTGCTGACACCAGGGATGCTGCAGTGAATCAGGGGGAAAGCAGTTTCATTCCATGCTGGGTTTGTCCAGCACAGGGGGATCTCTCTGAGGTCGTGTTCCAAGATGTCTCGGTGTTTTCGTTCAAGGATCCTAGCCTGGTGGATGAAACTTCCCCTTTTCAACCTTCCCTTCGTCGGCTGAGCCAGTCTGTTTCTCATGGGGTGATTTGGAAGTCTCTTGAACTTGGCGGCTTGGACGAGCATCTTTGTGTCACGTCGGTCCTCAAGTGATTCCAACCCGGTGATTGTCTCCAGTTCTTGTATGGGCGTAGACCTCATGGCTCCAGTGATGAGTCTGGCTGCTTGGTTCTGAACCTTGCTGACCTTCTCAAAGTTGGATTTTGCTGCTGTGCCCCATGCTGTCATGCCATACTCTAGGACTGGTCTGACCCTTCCGGTGTACAACTTCTTGAGGATTCTGTCATCCGCGCCCCAGTTCGTGCCAGCCAACTTCTTCATAATTGCAAGTCGCACCTTGGCTCTGGCTTCGACCTTCTTGGTCTGAGGCTTCCATGTAAGTCTCTTATCGAAGGTTACCCCAAGGTAGGTAGGGTTGTCCTCCAGTGGGAGAATCTGTCCATCGAACTTCAGAGTGGCCTTCTGTTCCCTAGTGGACAGACTAAAGATAGTGTAGGTGGTCTTTTTGGGGTTGACTTTGACAAGCCACCTTTTCGTCCAGTCCTGCAGGACATTAAGCGCCTCTTGGAGTCGGTAGTTGGCAGTTGTCAGGTGTTCTTCTGTGCACCAAAGGACCAGGTCATCTGCATAGATGGCTCCTTGGACATTTCGGGGGAGGTCCTTGATGATGTCGTTTATGAAGACAAGGAACAGGGTAGGACTGAGTACTCCCCCTTGAGGAACTCCTTCTCTCAGCGTCTTCTTTCGGCTGTATGTTCCACCAACGTGGACTCTGGCCTTTCTATTTTTCAGGTATTGAGAGATCCACTGGTACATACAGCCGGTTACGCCACACTTCTGGAGTTTCAACCTCAGTCCATCTTTCCAGACCTTGTCGAAGGCCTTTTCCATGTCTATCCACACCGTCAACGTGTGCTTCTTGTCCTGGTAACCATCTTCGATCTTCTGGGCGATATATGCAACCTGGTCTTCAGTTGAGCGATGTTGTCTGAAGCCTGCTTGTTCTGGTGTAAGGATGTTGTTCTTTTCCAAGTGCCATGATAATCTGGTGTTGATGAGGCGCTCCATTAACTTGCCCACGCAACTGGTGAGGCTTATGGGTCTGTAACTGTCCACCTTCGCTCGGTCTTTGCCTTTCTTGTGGACGGGCACCATGTCTGCCTCTCGCCAGATTTGTGGTACATGGCCGCTGTTCCAGCTGTTGTTGAAGAGGTCGAGGAGTTTTGTCTTGGCTCGTGGGCCCAGGTGTTGCAGCATTTCATTGGTGACCTTATCTGGTCCAGGGGATTTCTTCTGACTTAGGGTCTTGACTGCTTCTTCAAACTCTCTCATGTTGAATGGTTTGTTCATGTAGTCTTCCTGGTGTTTTCGCTGGCTGAATTCTCTTCTTTCTTCATGAATTTGCTGTTTCTTTTCTTCTGGTACTGTGATGTTACTGACCTCTTCATAGCTGTCAATGAAAGCGTTTGCTGCTTTTCTACCTGTTAGCATATCTTGTGCTTGTTGTATGACGATCGGTGCACTTCTAGTATCTTCATCATTCATTGCCCTTGCCAGCTTCCATAACTTGTTTCCTTCTCTGTCTAGATTTAGTTCCTCTGTCTTTTCTCTCCATCTCATTCTTGCAGCTTCGTTGCAGGCTTTTCTGTATTTGGCGCTTGATTCTTTCAGTGCTATGTTGTTTTCTATGGTGGGGTCATTCTCAACCTTTTCCCTGATCTTGGAGACTTCATCTTCTAGTTCTTGGAGTTCTTCTGTCCAGTATGGCCTATAGTTCTTTCGTGCGCCTCTTGGTATTGCTTCTGAGGCAGCTTTTAAGATCGCCTTGTTGAATGCATCGATGGCACGGTTGATGTTCTGGTCCGCCACACGTATTCCTTTGGTGTACTGGTCTGACAATGAGACGAAAGTATCCCAGTTGGCTTTCTTGTAATTCCACCTGGGAAATGTCTTTGAATCTTGGGGCCTGTACTGCAAGTTGATGGCCAGTTTGACTGGTCTGTGGTCGCTGCCGCCTAACTGGTTCTGTACCCCTCTGGTTGTTTTCTTGGAGAGGTCGTCAGTGGCGAAAGCAAGGTCAGGGGTCGTTGAGGAGACCCATCGGCGCGAGAAGAAAGTCGGTGGGTCTTCTGGATCGTTCAACAGGATCATCTTGCTATCGATCTGCCAGTCCTCCACTTCCTCTCCTCTATTATCCGTCTCGTCGTAGCCCCAGCAGGTTGAGTGGCTGTTGAAGTCGCCGACAGCCAAGCAGTTTTCAGCAGGGATATCAAGAGTCTGCAGGGAAAGTTCTTTGTCGGTGGGCAGTACAGGTTGAAGATAGTGAGCACAGTGCTGTCTACTGTAATCTTGACTCCATTTATTTCAGCTTGCTGATTCGTGTCCACTTGAAATCTCTTGCTGGGATGTTATTCTTTACAAGAATCAGCACACCTCCTTGTGTCTTCCTTCTCTGTCCATCCTGAAGTTTGGTAACCTCTGATGGTAAATCTGTGGTTGGGGTTCAGGTGTGTTCTTGAATACAGGCCACATCTATTTTTCAGCATGTAGTCTTTCGGTGAGAGCTAATTTTTTGTTGTAAACGCCCTCGGCGTTCCACTGTAGGATGTTGAGAGGCCTCAGGGTCTCTTCTGTGGTTGTTGTTCCTTTTCGGCCAGTAGCCATTTCCCTCCGCCTCCGAAGCCTGGCTCCTCGCATCGGGGCGTGGTGACCACCAGTATCATGGGGTGGGCCCTGTTGAGGCGCAGGGCCCGGCACTTCGCCCGCCTGGCGGGACCTCACAGGCAAAGCACCATATCGTTTAGAGTGAGCGTTGTCCATTCCATGCGAGTGTCAGTGCGTTGTGCTGCCGTTAAGCGCACGATGGCCCAGCACATCCGTCTTCGGCGTCAGTTTTCTTTTCCGAGTGTCTTTCTCGTAGAGAGACTTGCCGTCCAAGGCTAACGACCATCCTCTGGCCGGGTGCAACACTTTAGTCTGGCCTCTACCCTGACAGACCTGTTCGGCTTGGTTGGACCTGCCAGGAGCACAAGGCTCCCGCCGACATAGCTCTGTGGGTCGACGAGGCACACAAGCCACCACACCACTACAAGGTAAGTTGCACCAATTGGTGGTGGAGGTCTGTTATCAAGTGGCCCCATCCCTGGAGCTGCAGGTTGAAGGCGTTGAGATGAGTGGTTATGTCACACAGAAATGCCAACTCACATTTCCACTTTTCATCCTGCAAGACTATGAGTCTATTCCTCTGCTGTCCATGAGCTGACAGATTTCCTCAATCAGCTGAAAAACTCGAGTGAGAACTTTGCCCCGACTTGTCCACCTCACGTCTGTGTGATACGGCCTGTCGCCCCACTGTGAATCTGTTTCCTGCACAAAGGACTGAAACAGGCGGGGATTGAACCCTTTGGCTCTGATGAAGTCGACGGTTTGTGTTACAGTGCTCATTACATGCTCCATGTTGAGGACTTTAGCACACAAATATTCTTGGTGTATTATGCAGTGATATGCTATCAACTGCCCACTACAATTTTCTTGGATATGTGACCGCATCCTTGCAACTAGTCCACTCTTTGGGCCGCACATCGCCGGCGCTCCATCTGTTGTAAGTGCAACAAGTTTGTCCCAGGGCAGGTTCATGTCAGTGATACTTTGACATACGTGTTCAAAAATGTCCTTTCCTGTCGTCCCATGCATGGACTTCATGTCTAATATTTCTTCTGTGATATTTAAACTGGAGTCGACTCCACGGATGAAGATGGCGAGTTGTGCGGTGTCCGTCGTGTCAGTGCTTTCACTGCAAGAGAGTAAATGTATGCAGCGAAGTCTTTGCTGTTTTCGATCAGCTGTGTTTTCACATCAGTGACTATCTGACAAATCCTATTAGCAACCGTGTTTCTGCTGAGGCTTACATTTGCAAACATTTGCTTTTTGTTTGGACACAAGACTTCACACACTTTCATCATGCAACTCTTCACAAACTCTCCCTCACTGAATGGCCGGGCTGATTTAGCGATCTCTTCTGCCACAATAAACCTTGCTCTCACAGCAGCTTCACTTTGTGATGTTGCTATAGTGAACAATGTCTGCTGTGATCTCAGATTCCTCTTAAGTTCTTCCACTTTCTTTAGCTTCTGTTCTGCATTCAGGCTTTTGAACTTGTCCTGATGTTTAGTCTCGTAATGCCGTCTCATATTGTATTCTGTGGTCACAGCTATTGTATCTCCACTAAGTAGACACACTGGTTTACCGCTGATATTAGTAAACATGTAGTCAGCCTCCCATTGGCTTTGGAAGACTGTTTTCAAAATCAACTTTTCTCATTTTAACAGCTAGCTTTAATTTGAAATTTGATTGGTATTGAATTCTCCATTTTAATGGCTAGCTTTAATTTGAAATTTGATTGGTATTGAAATTACAAAAATCCCTTCACTACACAGTGTAATGTTCTCGATCTTTATTAAGTAAATTAACATTAAGTAAAAGTCTTTAGAAAAGTCACAACACGTGCTTAGCTCTGATCATCTGCCTTTGTTCCCCGACAGATGGCGCACCAGTACATACGACTAGCGTTAAGTTCGCACACTACACACAGCTTTCAATTAATTCTAATTAAACAATCACGTGCTTTGCTCAGTGCTATTTGCTATGACATGTGATGTTATTGAATCAGTATATGTATGTAAAAGAAGATATAATTAGGCAAAAAAGACACAAATCATCAATACACAAGCAGCAACTATTTCAACACCGTGGCTTGCTATTTATACTCGGATACTTATCTCTTTGGCGACAGTCATTCCCTCTTGACGACGCAGGAACTGGACAGTCAGTATTCCACAGTTGGCACTTATCATCCACAGTCCACGTGTATAATTCACAGTTGACACGTATCATGCACAGTTCGCACATATAATTCCAGAAAGTATATATATATATAAGTCCTTAGTCCTTGGAGAAGCTATCCTCCCACCAGCTTGATCTCCACAAGTTTGCTTCTCACAACTTAACGTCTCATCGAGACGACTTCCGCTCGCCAGCACCCATATTCAGAAAAGGATGAGTTTCTATTAGTCTTTTGCTGAGCTGCCTCATCATACACGTGGGGTTCCCCTAGTCACCCTTTGATCTTGGACCGATTCAGGGAAGTTAACAGGTGCTAAAAATCTTGTCGCCGGGCCATTACAATGATTTACTAAAATTCTTTCGCGGGCCAGGTAAAATTTCCTTGCCGGCCGGATGTGGCCCGCGGGCCGGGTGTTTGACACCCCTGCATTATTGTTTTCAAAGAAAGAGTTCAAAACACCTCCAGTCCACTACTTTTTAATAGAAAAGAAGTAATGGGTTCATGTTCTTTGATTAACATATGGGGAGGAGGGGGGAACTGAGACACTGGCAGCCAGTACTGTAACTAACGATTTCGCTTGCAGAATAAAAAGATAGTGTGATTTCAATGGTATAGTTTTTTTCATTGACTTTAAAGCACAACATGAGGACTCAGCAAAAATCACTGGGAACAGAGCATAAAGCATCACAAAAGCATATTCGAATAGTATATCATGATAAAGAGGCACAAGAAATGGTACATTTATGTTTTTCTCTTAATCACACCTGGATTTATTGAGAAAACAAGAAGTGACATGAGGTTAGTATTTCTAGAAATGGCATTTTCTTTATGAGCTAAATTCAAAGAGGAAAAAATGCAATCCTTGGGTAAAAGAGAACAGACTAGGACGCAGTGTGCTGTTATTGAATGTTCTGTTGCACACTCAGATGTAATTTGTACTCATTTAGGAAATCCTTAAGATAATGGTAATCAAACACCAGTGGATTAACTTTTTTCAGAGATCTGTATGTACACACCCACACTGTACTCAAGAATTTGCTCAAAACATTTCAAAATAGATTGTTATCCAGTCACTTATACAGTACTAGCAAGTCTTAGACTTTTAGTCTATCTTCCTACAGCAGTGCCAACCATACAAAAGCACGAGCTGTTAACTAAGTGATTGCTGCTAAAAAGCTTAAACAAAGATCAAGCACTAGATATACAACATGACACTTTCTGCCCCATTCTGGTCCACAAGCAACACCGTGACACAGTCACAAACACATCATCAGTCCTATTTTTATCCAGCCCAATGCTAAAAACAACTGGTGGGGCTAGGGCACCATTGATGGGTGTGCTTAAACAGCTAAAAAAGAATAATTGAGTGACAAAGATATAAGGAGCTTAAATGGGAATGTGTGTATCAGTAAGTAGTAAATTTTGCATGCAGCTAAATAAAGAAGAAATAAGTTTTTGCATTACATTTTAGTCATGTGTCAAATTTTTGTTATGTTTTTAGTGGTAAAAAAGTCATTATCAGCAGTCAGTTGTAACCATAAAATAAAATGCAATGCTGAAAATAACCATCTATCAGAAAATTTGCAAGAGTTAATCTTTGACAAATGCACATTTGAAATATGTTCATCTTTTGTCAACAATAATACACATGGTAAAAATACTACCTATGAGCAGCAGAAATTTCCAATATAAGAGAGTAACTTTCTTCTGCTTTCCTATGGGCAGGTGAAAATATCAATCTTTGAAGGCTTAAGTCTTGAAAATTAAGCATAATTATGTACTCATATTTTGCGAGTTACTCTTTACAAAGGAACTCATCCCGATCATAGATAAAATATCGCACTTTTAAAACATTTTAAAACAAAATGTAGCTCAGAAGTTTAACTTTTTTGGTTTGCTCTGTCATTTACAGTTTAGATTCTGCATGATGTGAATGCGTGTGCTGTTTCTATACACAAATTGTGCATGTTTTCTGAAGCACTTATGCCTGTGAACATTATCATGTTTGAATGTTTACATCTGCAGAAATCAAGATTGTACTTATGGCCATGCTGTCTGGTCTTGACTCTGGGTTGGGAAAAGAGCGTAACACTGCCATGCTTGATGCACCCATTTTCAAGCAGTTCACAGTTACTGGCCTTGTGGTGCACCTAGGTGTCAGTAGCGACGGTGCAATGTTGTCAGTGGTTGTGGATGACGAGAGCACTGTCACTCTCCTCATCTTTGACATTCACATGTTTGCAGATCAGGTAAAAGGCAGTATTTAATGCCTGTCAAAACAATTTTAATGAAAAGTTTTTGAAATGATCCTATTATATCATTGTTATCCAAAAGATGCAAGTTATGAAACAATTAGATGAGAGGGACATTACATGTTTAATATTCTAGCTTTGGCATTGGTCTTTTATAATTTTTCTGGTTTTATAATGATGAATCTTTAATATTTTCCGTTATTGCTTATGGATGTATAGTCTGTTTTTTGAAATTCCTAATCTATTCACAAGGTAGAACTATTATTTGTAATTTAAGAACTAAAAATCTGCAGTCCTGTAACTTGTTATCTGGTGTGCACTGTTTACACATGGAACATAGTGGTCAAGCATCTATATTGTTAAATAATGATTATGGTAGTTAATATTCAATGTGTGCCAACGGTGGTCCGGTGGCACAGTAGTTAGCGGCTGGCACCAATGCAGTGAGGGCTGGCAGTCTAGTTCTCATCTCGGGCACGCTGTTCTCTCTCAGCATTTGTCATCTGTTTACAGGGCTGGCTGCCTTGCTGTGAAATAGTCTTAGTTGCAGGCTAGGCGTAAAACACCAATCCCCCTCTCCCCCCCTCCCACCTCAGTGTGTGCTACCATCATGATGAATGTCAGAGAGTTTTATCCCTTCACTTGACAGGCTGAGAGGATCATCTCTTCTTAATTTGATTTCTAAGTTGTGCTTTGATTTGGATAAAGGTGTTTGACCCTCATGTTTACATGTGCTTCTGCTGTTTTCTCCCCTCTTCTGCTTTACAGCTGGATTTTATATAACGTTATTTTAAAGTTCAAAATGTTTGGATCTAATGGCTGGATTCCACTCCAGCGTGCAGTGATCTTGAGTTGATGGAATAAACTGAAGTGATGATTACTTTCAGTTTCAAATGAAAACATTTCTTAATATTCAACAGATTTCTTAATATATTCTCAGTATTCTCCTGATGTCACTGACTCTTATTCTATAGATTGTTACTGTTCAGTGTACAGCGATCAGCCTTTACTGCCAGAAAACAGCGAATCTTCACATTGTTCTTTGTTCTACATCATTTTGGCTATTTTGTTATCTTGTTCAGCACAATGAGCTTGCCTTTGACTGAGATATTGGATTATATAAATTCTCACTTATTATTATAAAAAGTTACTACTTTTTCAGAAGAATCTACTGGATATAAATTTATGATGCCTGTGCTGTCATGCTTAAAATAAATAAATAATTTACCAATTCTTTTTTTTTAAAGGAGGTGCTGGATACTTGAGCTTCTGACATTCTTCTTGTTCTGAATTCTTTGTTACATAACCTTCACTTTTTTCTCCTTTAGAATCTGCTACCTCAGCTGATGAAATAAGTGATTGTTAGTGCTGTAGATCCTTCATCTTAACCACCATTATTTGAATACATTTTTCTTTTAAAAATCATTGTGTAATTGCACATTTTCAGCTTAGTGCACCTACTCCTTTGTTGACCTACCAAATTGCCAGTGGCAATGTGTCACTGCTGGACTTGGCCTGGAACCCTGGGCTTAGCAGTTTACTGGCATTGTGCTTGAGTAATGGCAGCATGTCAATTCTAGATGTAACTGACACTCTAAAAGTGGTATCAACTCTGCCACCAGGATCTGATGCAACCTGTTGTGAGTTATAATTTATCATTGCAAACGTGGTGTTTGGAAAAGCATGTGCTAATGTTTGTGTGTGGAGACATTGGTTGTTCAGGTCAGCAGGACAATTTATTTGTAACACATTTTCAAGATCATTTATATGTATAATTACAAGAATTTTTATACCCATGGTGACAAACTGTATTTGTAGTTACAGAAGCAAGAAATGTGATAAGACAATGTGCAGGTAGACATACGAGGCATGGAGGGAGCTGTGAACTGAGAAAAGTGATGAAGTGTTGTGAGCAGTGAGGATAGCTATAGGCAGTGGATGTTTGTGTTGAAAGTGAGCTAGAGTCCCAAGAGAAGGGATCAAGTGTGTGTTGTGAGCAATCCGAATGATGTTGATCTTTGTGTTAACAGTGAGCTGGAGTCCCAAGGGCAAGAAACTGATGGTGGGCAAGGTTAAGGGCAGCTGTGTTCAATATAGTCATGACCTCAAGGAAGAGAAGCAGTGGTCTGCCCCTGGCATTTTGACCTTGCCACACGATGGTCTGAGCTTTTGCTTTTTGGATGCATCTTAATGCTCATAGTCACTCATTTATTTTACTAGGATATTTGCAGCTCATGTAATAGCCTTTCTCAATATTTCAGTGTACACATTCATCTTGTAGACTGGGTGTTTCGTTCAGTTCATGTAATAGCTTTTCTCAATATTTAACTGTACATAATTCTATTGTAGACTGGCTGTTTCTCGACACACAGCTGGTTATTTCTTGAAATACAGATGTCAATGTACTTGAAAGTTGCGGTTCTGGCCTATCTGTCTATTCCTCTTCGTGCATCAGGTTGCACATTAGGCTTCAACCAGAGTCCGCCACCGATGTCGATCGGCTGAAACCCGCTCCAGGTGACCCCATGTCCAGCCCTTTCCTTTCATCTCCTTTCCTCTGTTCTTCTCCGAGTTTCCTTTGGGTGGCCTCGTTTTCTTCGGCCATCTGGAGTCCATCGTAGGGCGACTCTGGAGAGGTCTGCTGTCTGCTGGCAGAGCACATGTCCAATCCATCGCCAACGCCTTTGTTGAACCTGCGTGGTGATGGACTTGGTTTCAGTCCATTGGTGGAGTTCTTCGTTGGTGATGGTATTTGGCCAAAAGATGTTAAGTATGCGCCTGAGACATCTGTTTTGGAAGACGTCAAGCTTGTCACTAATGGTTTTGATCATCTTCCATGATTGTGATCCGTAAAGGAGGGTGCTGATCACAGTTGACTTGAAGATTCTCAGCTTGATCTTCTGACTGATGTTTTTTGCCTTCCATGTGCTCCTGAGTGAGGCAAAGGCCTGTCTGGCTTTCGCCAGTCGGGCTCAAATCTCCACCTCCGCATCCCCGGTGTTTGCCATTTTGGACCCAAGATAGGTGAAACTGTCAACTTCCTCAATCTCTTCTCCATTTAGTTTGATGCTGTTTTGGACTCTGGCGTTCACTCTCACACTTTTAGTTTTCTTTGCACTGACCTTCAAGCCAAGGTTTCCAGCTGTTTCTGAGAAGGCATTTGTTTTTTCCTGCATGGCTTGGTGGCATTGTGACAGCAGGGCAATGTCATCAGCAAAGTCTAAGTCTTCCAGCGCTGTTGTTGCTGTCATAGTCTGTCATAGCATCTGATCCCTCTCCTCTCACTGTCGGTGGAAGTCTTCATGATCCAGTGCATGGCCAGGATTTAAGAGGAACGGCGACAGAATGCAGCCCTCCTTCACCCCTGACGTTGAAGGGGTCTGTGAGCTCTGTAACACAGACAACCTGGGATTTGAAATCGCTGTACAGCATTGCAACGACCTGAACAAGTTTTGCAGCGACTCCGTAATGCCTCAAGATCTTCCATAAGGACTGTTGGTGGATGCTGTCAAAAACCTTCTCCAGGTCGATGAAATTGATGTACAGCTGTGTGTTCCACTTGTTGCTCTGCTCCAGAATCTGTCGCAGAATGAAGATTTGTTCAGAGCAGGATCACCCAGGGCGAAATCGTGCTTGCTGTGGTCGGAGGTCTTTCTCAAGGGTTACCGTCAGTCTTGACAAAACAATCTTGCTGAAGACCTTGCTGGTGAGGGAAAGAAGTGTTATACCCTTCCAATTATTGCAGTCTCCAAGATCTCTTTTCTTGGGTAACTTGAAGATGAACCCTGTCTTCCACGCATCAGGGAGCTGTCCTGATTCCCAAATTTACCTCTTTGTTTAGTTTTGTATATCTTTGTCTGTGTTGTTCCTTCAGACATTAAGATCTAGTGCTGTTAATTTTTTGTTTGGCTGACTTTCTCTCATCTATCTTCTTCCATGTCTCTTCTCTGATCCACAGATCTTTCTTCTTCCATTGGAAGCCCATTATTTTCTCTCCTGTTTCCTGTAAGACTCAATTGAAGTCGTCTAAGGTCATCTCTTTTTGGTCTCCTAGTGCCCGGGAGCGGTCCGGTGGCGCAACGGTTAGCGCTGTTAGCGCCTGTCACCAATACAGTGAAGGTTGGCTGCCCAGAGTTCATTTCTCGTCTCGGGCACTCTGATCTTTCTCTGCACGTGGCATCTGTTTACAGGGCTGGCTGCTTGCCGTAATATAGCCTTAGCTGCTGACACGGCGTAAAACACCAATTCCCCCCCCCTCCTAGTGCCTGGAACCTGTTCTTTACTTCCATAGCAAAGGCCCGTTTGGTGGCTGGATCTTTCAGTTTGCCAGAGTCCACTCTCTGCTTCAGAGAACTTCGGCTATCACAAGAGTGTGGTCACTGCCAACGTCTGCTCCTCTGTAGGCTCTGACATCTTGAAGTGAGCTCCTCCATCTTTGGTTGATGATGACATAGTCTATCTGGTTCTTTGTGATTCCATCTGGTGATGTCCACATTGCCTTGTGGATGTCTTTGTGTTGGAAGAGTGTGCCTCCAATCAGTAGGTTGTTTTCTTCACAAAAGTCTGCCAGTCTCTCTCCGTTGTCATTGATGGTTCCAATTCCATGCTTGCCCATGACATGCTCCCTGCAGGTGTTGTCACTTCCCACCTTGGCATTGAGATCGCTGATGATGAGCAACATATCGTGGGTTCGAATGCTCTCCGAGGCTCCCTGGAGCTGATCGTAAAAAGTATCCTTGTCTTTTGCATCGGAGTCTTCTGTTGGTGCATAGCAAGCTAGCACTGTCAGCTTGGTGTACTTGGAATGGAATCTTGCTGTCAAAAGCCTGGATCCATAAGGCTTCCATTCCAGTAGTGCCTTTTCAGTTTTCTTTTCTTCAGAGTGCTGACCGTCTGATCTTCCTGAGAACAAGATGGTATATCCTGATGCTAGTCTCCTCTTTCCCGTGCCGGTCCATCTGACCTCACTGACTCCCAGGATGTCCAAGTTGTAGTTGTCAAACTCCTTGACTAGATGGAGCATACTACCAGTCTGGTGCAAGGTCTGGACGCTCCAGCACCCCACCCTCAACTTTTGCCTCGGCTTGAGTAAATCCACTGTCAGCTCCCTCGTGGGTTTGGCTGTCGTCTGTCATAAGTTTAGTCGCCTGGTGTGCTTCATTACCTTCGCCATCTGTGACTTATTCTCTGGTTTTAGTTTCGGTAACATGCTTTTTTTTACATGGTGGGGTTGTTAACCCTACCACAACCTACTTTACCTCTAGGTGAGGTGTCCACCTTAGTCGCCTCTTATGACATGCCTAGCTGGATGGCAGGGACCCTATTCTTACAATGCTCGCTAGGCAAGCATACCCCACAGGGGGTTTTCTGGCCTGCAGGGATTTTGTGTATTTTATAATATAAATAATTGGGTTTTGGTATATTGATATAAATCATGATCTTCTTCGATCTATTTTTGTTTGTTAAAAACAAAAAATGCTAGCCTCAGAGGTCAGTGAGCACTGAAATGTAGAAAGAAATAATTTTTTCATGATATATAAAGAGGCTCTTG
Organism: Pomacea canaliculata; assembly: GCF_003073045.1. NCBI lineage: Eukaryota > Metazoa > Mollusca > Gastropoda > Architaenioglossa > Ampullariidae > Pomacea > Pomacea canaliculata. The sequence continues at coordinate 21,824,396 of NC_037600.1, forward strand.
TCAAACTCTGTGTCTGTGTTTAAAATTAAATGATCTGTAATAGATTTTTTTCTTGATTTTCATGTGATGGCTTCTTGAAGTAGGGAAAGAGATAAACATATTTTTATACATTCCTAAGTGGTCACTCACATTTGGCAAAGTTTTTTTTTTAATGGAAACCCATCAATGATTCAGTCAGTATCTGGAAATCCACCCATTATAAAATTAAAATATGAAAAAAGACCTTTTGCCGTTATAATAAAAATTTAGCTTGTATCATGAGCAAATAATAATGAGAAACAGAATTTAGAGCATAGAGTCGGCCATATAAAACTGGTTCATCTGTTTGCAGTCCATGCAGAGAAGTACTGGTTTTATGTTGCCCACCCTGTATCGTGAATTAGTGGGTAGACAGACAAGTTGGTTATGTGTAACCCATACCTGCATAAGATGTTCTCACATGTTAGTCACATTTGATTTTGTGTTACCCATATCTGCATAGAGAAGTTCTTAAATATTGCTATGTATGTTATGTCATAATTTAAAAACATTTTGTGGCAAGTTGAGGAATTGTGTTTCAGCAATTGATGTTGTGTGGGTGTCTACACATACGTTCATGGTGGCTTACCTGCCTCAGGGCAGCAGTCCAGACACACAGCCTGTTGTCATTCTTACAGAATCAGCTGTGAGTGGTACTTCCATTTTCAGTAAAATAACTTCAGATACATACCATAAAAAAAGATGTGAAAAGTTATGGCATCATTTGGATTAAATTATTTGAATCCTTGCCCCAACCCCTAATATGTGTCAGCAATGCATTTGAGACTACAGAGATCATTCCCCCATCCCCAACATTTTTTATCTGTCTGTTAAGGCATTTTTCTTAATGTGCTGCCTCACCTTATGTTTGCATTGCTGTTTCCATGCTTTGGTTTTCTTAGTCATGAATATATCCCAGTTGACTGAAGTGTGCTTGAACCTTGTATTGTGAGCCATAAGCATGTTTCAATTAAACTTGTTTATTATTTATTGTTTCTATTACAAGTTACCTTTTATGTATAAACATTGTGGTAAACATATACTTATGCCTTCCTTTCGCCCTGTTTCTTGGAAATTAATGCAATGATTAAGGATCCAGCTTGTTTTAAAACTCATCAAGATTTTCTCAGTCTTAAGACCTCTTTTCACTCATTATTATTAGGCAGCAAAACAGTTTGTACTATGCATACACTTGTACCTTTTTTTAAACAGAAAGATGGACAAACATGCATCAACTTTGATGATATTTGCTTTGGCAGTGGGGATGAAAGGAGAGCCAAATATTATTTCACCTTCCTGGCTCAATGGTTAGCAAAATATCTTACTGTTGATCACTTTCTTTCATGTTACAATAAAAGTAAAAGAAATTATTTTAGATACAGTGATACCTCGGTTCTCGAACGCCTTTTATTTTGACCAGGAAATGAGAAAATTTTGAAATTGTCGATCCGACTATTTCCAGGGCCAATTTTCCTCCCTCCATTCATGCCATAAAGTTTGTACATACAGTAAATGAAACACAATCTGTACTGTAGTACATTTTTTCACTTTTAATTTCTTGTTGAAACTCATATATATTTTTTTTAGGCCAGTCTTTGTTAGTTATTTTCATTTTGTATTTTAAAGGAGTTTTAAATGTTGCTATACACTGTTTTAAATCAGCATGCACAGTATATATTTACAAGCATATGTACACACACACACACACACAGACATATATGCGGAGGGGAAGAGAATAATGACCAGTCTGTGGGAGCTGAAAGTTTTGTCCATAAACAGAAGGCAGTTCGGTGGCGAAAGGTTTAATGCCTGTCACTAATACAGTGAAGGTTAGCTGTCATGGGTTCACCTCTTGTCTTACTCACGCCATTCTTTCTGCTTGTGGCATCTGTTTACAGGGCTGGCTGCATCGCCGTGATATAGCTTTAGTTGCTGGCTCGGCATGAAATAGCAATATCCCTCCCCTATGAATTGCACATGCTCTGCTGCAATTCTTTACCATTAGTAAAGATGTTAAAGGACTTTTTGCTCTTTTGTGTTGTAGGGAAATGATTGTGGTGTCTTCTAGCAATGCCACAGAAACTACCATAGTAGCTCGACACTTGGACCAGAAGGTATGTAGATTATCTTACAAAGAACCTACATCTGTTACCCTTGATTGGATAAGAAATCTGGTTTTGCATTGATCAAGAGAAAGAAAAAAAATTTATGCACTTATGCAAAATTATATAAAAAATGCTTCTGAAATACTTTTCTTGTGTTAAAAAATTTTATGGGAACAGTAGAGAGAACCATTTTGTCAATGCAGTAAAACTTCATTCTATTTTTAGCCCTTGATAATGATAGTAATAGAAAGCACTTTGGTCACTTGTAATGCCATTCTATTTTTAGTCCTATGATTTTGATTGCTATGCATAAGGCTTAGGTTTTTCAGTTTTTGGATTTTTTTTTGTTATTCCTATTTTATACTGTGTATAGATAAATATTGTTTTATACTATGTGGATATAATTGTTTTCCATATATTGTGGTGTGTAAGCATTTCTCTTATTCCCCCAACCAGTTACAGTTCTTAACTAATGAATTTGAAGTTTTAACAATATTTAGTTAATTATTTGCAGTTTTAAATAATACTTTCCCAAGTCTTGTGTATCAGTTTTAGTCATGATGTATTGGCTTATGGATGTTAAATCTATGTTGTTTTATGATCTTTCCAAAATGATTACAAAGTGGTCAAAATTAAGTTTTTAGTATTTTTTATGTTGTTTTTATGATATTTCTAGACGACAGATGTTTTTATAATTTGTTATTAGAAGAGTTATTTCATTGTCATCAGTAAGTTAAATAGTATTGGTAATAAAGGAAGCAGAGTGTATGAATTGTGCTCATTGATCATGGCAGTTGTCTTGGGAACACTGGACACTGGAAGATTCATCACGTGCTGAGCTACCAGTCACAGACAATCAGACAGATTCCTTTCCCCTGGGCATGTGTGTCTGCCTGTCCTCTCAACAAATTCTACAGCTGGGTGAGTTGTCAGGGTTACTAATCTGCCACATTTCAATAATTCCGTTTTCTCTGTAATTTTACTTTTCCTGATCTTCAAGTTTTTTTCTGTGCGAGCAAACATTGACAGATGCACAGAGAGACATTTCATAATCCATTCTGGCCTACACCAGAGAGAGTCACACATAGAGAAAAGTTGTGTTAATGTGTGCTGTAAGTGCCACACATATTAAAGCAGCAAGGGTATGTGAATGTGCTTGAGAGAAAGAGAACAAATGAATGACTGCATTGGATAGGTCATTAGCTGTAAATAATAATAATATTTATATAGCACGTTTCCCCACATGAGGTTAGCTCAATGTGCTTGACAAAATTTAAAGGGTAGGAGGTAGTGATGCTGTATGACAGAAGGGCTTCACAATCAGCAATCATACAAATACACATGCACCAAGAACTTGAAAAAAGAAATCAGAAAGGAGAAGGTGGAGAAAGTAACAGTAAATCAATTACATTAGGTATATCAGAAAGAGATGGGTTTTATGTCCTGACCAGAAAGCATGCAGCATCCCCACTGGATCACAATGAATGAATACAGATAGTTTACACATTTCCGTACAATGTTATAGAAATCAATTATACTTTGGTATCATATATCTACATAAAGTCTTGTGTAAATCATTTATACATAGCTATGATTTGAAGGATGCAACTTGTAACTTTCTTGAGCCTGCTTGTGTTGGTAGGAAAAGGTAACATTATTACTATTATGATGTAAAGTGAATTTTTCTGGAGAATGAATAAGCCGATGACATGCTGATTGTGATAGGATTCCCCAATGTGTTCACATGATCCTAATACAATGGTATGGTGTTTTCACATCAAATGCAAACATTGGCTTCTGGGCAGGTGTTGCAGGGGGCCGTTATGTACAATAATTCACATGTCAGTTGCATACAAATCTAACCATACAGCTCACAGTCTCCAATCCCTGCTTCTCCCCAAACAAAAATCTCTATAACATTTGACTTGATATGCAACAAAGGTTTATTTAGCATACAAATTATGCAAATACATTCTACAATTAGGCTCATTTAAATGGGTCCCAGTACTACCCAGGGGTGGATTTTATCTCCAGCGCTAAACTTACTTCCTAAAAAAACCCGCAGGCCCTATTAGCTACCCTCCGGTAAAGCAAGCACGTCCCGTGGATTCCACTGGCGATGCAAATTTAGAAATGCGACCAACATTCTCTGTTTCGGGGGGAATCCCTATTAGTGTGCATGTCCAGAAGACGTTAATCTGCCTTCCGGGAAAAACAAAAATGTGTGCTCACTGACTTACTGTACAACTCTGTGGATGTGCTCTTTTCGCGGAACAAAATTTGTCAGCCTACTTTTTTGTAATAATGGAAGTGATGTCTTCCAAACTCCAGCGACAAGCAAACTGGTCCAGCAGGGAAGTATGAGATGTTTGTTCTATTATTATTATTCTATATCAGTGTTTGAACTTCGGTAATTCTAATACAGTGATGTAAAAACTACTTTGTATTGATTTTATTTTAAAATATTTGGTATAAACTAAATTTTATTACAATACTTATATTTAACTATTTTTTGTACCTACTATTTTCTCTTTTTTTCCCAATGCCATATATGACAAGATTAGTAGAGCTTCGAATTCACCACTAATTATTAAGTGGTAGTGTCACAGTCTTTGCTGCTCTGTGTGTTGGGGTGAGAGTGGGTGGGTCGATGACACAAAATAAACATTTTTTTAATTCTTTTGTCTTTGTTAGTTACATTTTGTTTTAAAACAATACTGCGTAGACATTGAACCTTTTTTCAGTTTAAGAGACAGAGGTTTTTGAGATAACTCTAGTCAGCAGCTGCCCAGGTATGGTTTATTAAGAATTAACAATGAGTTCACTTTGATACCAAATGATTTTTTACCTTAATATACCTCCGCCCCACAGGTCTTGAAATTGAATTAGAAGGAATTATTCAGGAATTGGTGAAGTTCTTATAGATCCCTTTTATATTTTACTTTAGTATTGTGTACTTTTCTCACATATAGATTTCTCGTTTCAGTTGAGTGATATTTTGTGCCACCTCATCCTATAGAATGTCAAGTGTAAAAAGAGGTATAAAATGTAACTTAGTTTCTTAAAGAGTATTTTATTGAAAAGATGAAGTCACCATCATTCAAAAGTGCAGTGAAAGTTTCCTTGGGTTATAAATTTCTGAATATGTCGACTGTTTCTACAGCTTTGATTTCAGCCTTAACTGATGCTGCATCATCAGATGGCTTGTACTTTTTAAAAAATATATCTTTTGTCTTTTACTTTTGGAGAGAGGGGAAGATGACTAGGGGTAGTACTATATGAAAACACATCATTCTACCAAAAACAATCACTGGCATGATCTGAAAGTGAATTTCATGTCTAAATGTCAGTAAATCTAATGCGAGTGTTAATAACATACAGTTGACTCATACAGCTGGTTGAATGATAGTTTACAGTGCATGGCTATATCACATAAGTTGATTCAGTGAATTTATCGTAAGAACAATATTTATGTTTTGCACACAATTAAAATGTATTTGTACTTATAAAGCCATAAATTAAATTGCAAAGCAAAGGTACATACACAATCATGAATATTTTTTGCTGTGCAAAAATCATTTCTTCATCCCTATTCTGCATGACTGTCATAAAAGAAAATTACTATGCTTTCACTGTATTAAATATTTTTGCTTGTGGTTTGATGACACATTGAAAAAAATAATTTTGTCCTTCTCAGGAGATTCGTCATAGTGTTATGTACTGTGCATCACATTACCCATGGCATGTTCTTTGTATAACGATTTGCACACTTTGACATTACTATACATGAAACAATTTGGATGTTTGTGACAGATTTGCCTTCGAATTCGAAGGGACCCGAAAAAAATTCGACTTACGGAGTTTTCGAGTTAGGGAAAATGGTGTAATAGGTGCAGGTATTTGGCCGGGAACTAACAATTAATTCGATATAGGGAGGTTTTCGACTTAGGGAAGGTCGACTTATCGAGGTCCGACTGTAGTTTGTAACATCTGCAGTCCTGTCCAACTTTAAATGAATTTTCAGTATGATGCATGTGTGGAAGTGTAATGTATCTTAAGAGTGATGTACAATCAAAGATCTCATATTTTTTTGGTGCACAGCTTGTCAACCAAATATTGTAACTTGAACTGGTTTTTCATTGTTGTTGTTGTTTTGGGATAAGCAGACATCTCAAGTTGCATGCTGAAATTAATAAAGCTGATCATTAATTTTCATTGTATTTTCTGCTAGTTCCTTAACCGAGAATGTCTAATGCTGATATACTTTACTCTTCTTCAGAATTTTGCTTCGAAGTGAGTGGAAACCTCAAACATTTGTTCCAAAGAGTTGCACATGTAAAATATTGTTCAAAAAGAATATAAGAATTTAATAGCCAAGTGACAGCATTAAGAAGATGTCTTAGTGATGACTACTTCTCTTGGCAAACACTTGCAGAGACCACCACATGCACTACTGTCTGCAAACCTATGTCAAAATTTTCCCTTGTAATAATTTTATAATGGAAACCTCATGCATTTTCTAAAAAGAGCTGTCCAAGAAGAACTGCATCTTTCAGCTATTAAAGTTAAAAAGCATTAGCTGCTTTCTGAAGAGATTTGTATGAATGAACAGCTACTAAGTTTCATAAGAATGAAAATTTAACTATTTCTACAGTCACATAGTTCTGATATTGTGAACTATACAGAACAGTATAAAATTATGATATATTCACAGGAAAAATCTACTTACAAACTGGATGCTAGCAGCTTGGCCTGTTGTAACACATGTTGGGCCTACATCTAAACTGTTGACTATGTCTATTGTTGATGTTCTAACTTTGGTATCGAAATAGTTCTGACACTATGAACTGTACTTAGGACGGCATCCCGTATCCTAACTATTCCTAGTCATGTGTTGGCGAGTGAGTTCTCACTCCTGCGGTCTGGTCGTAGATACGCTGTACCGGTAAGTCGAACGAACCGTTACCGTAACTCGTTCATTCCGCGAGCCATCCACTTTTTAAATTCCACTAGCTGTGATGATGTGTCCGTCTGAGGTGACCTTGTGCGGGGTGCCCACTGAACCTCCTGTTGCTGTGTTATTATATGAGTGGGTGTGTGTGCACATGTGTGTGTGTATGTCGCCAGAATCTATTCCCTTTCATCTCTCACATCATTCTTCCCTCTAGTGTGCTGGCGTGTCATCATACCTCTAATTGCCCTTGTGGATGAATAAAGTTGTATTGAATTGAATTGTACAGAAATGTATAAAATTATGGTATAACATATTTAAAAGAAAAGTCTATTAACAGATTGGTTCCTCACAGCTTGGGCCGCTGCAAAGTGTGCTCTTTCTGGGGGAGCATCATGTACTGAAACAGTGTCATTGATTTTATTGTATTGATTTTCATTATTTATATCATTGCTATGTCCATCATCATTATTGTCGCCATCATTGTCTGGCTCTCCCCGATTGAGAACACAATCACTTCACATGCCTGATCTGGTTCCATCTTCAGACCCAAGAGATAATGCCATCTCTTTTTAGCTATGCTCTAAATACAAACATCATCACCATCTGTAGAAATTTATACTGACTGCTGGAATGTAATGCCCTACCACAATACAATAACTACATTCACTGTGATTTAAATGAACTACCAGCTGAACATATTATTGGCATTGTCATTTACAAATAGTATACACATTACATGTCAACAGGTTTCAATCAAACCAGTATTATTTCCATATAAAACTATTCAGTGTATACACATGGTGGGAAAAAATATTTAAATGCGTTCAAGTCTGACTTTACTGTATATAGAGATGGTTAATAAATGTGACCAACATGAACATTTGGTAAAAACTTTGATGCAAACTCACATACCAGTTGCATGTACAGCTATATGCTGTGTTGTATTTCCTTTCCTGTAAGGTTGCAGGATGCTGAAATGGTGTCAACAGTCACTCCTATCATGTAGACACTGTCACCTAGCATGACCCGGTCCATGGCGCCTGAATGTGGATATTCGTCCCGTCGATGCATCCACTAACACTCCGTTGGCATAGAACTTTCCTTTCTGTCTGCCTCTCACTAGTCGGGAAAGACGATCCATTGTCGAGCATGTCGTAGTAGCCCTTTGGTCACTCTCCTCACGATGTGGCATTTCTCTTCGGAAACTCCGACCAAATCGTCGCGCACACACACACACACACATAAAAATGATCCTGTTGCGAAGTGCAACGCATACTCGACATTTCCAATTCACCTCCTATCTCATACACAATAGACATTTTATCAACTACACTGCTACACAACACACAGTGGTATGCACCACGATGAAGAATTCCACATATAGCCACCTAACAAACACCACCTTAATGCAATGTGACTCTTGTGTCTGGTATTTTGTGTGCAGGCACTTACACGGGCATTCTTTTCTCCCTTGAAAACATTGATTCCTTCTGTTGGCATTGGCACCAAACTTTGGCCTTTCACTGACTACCCAAGTTCTGGTGGCATAGTTGTTGGAGTTCACTATGACTGCTGGCAGTCCTAATGGTCTGCTGTCACTGACCCCTTGCATTAAGGTTCTCTAAATCAAGAGTTCCTACTTTCTTCCAAGTTTTTACCCTCCTGGTGTAAATGTTGGTTTTGAAGAAAAGTCCTTTGGTGCTGAATAAAGCTGATGGTGTATTGAGTATTGACCAAGTGACATGTACACACTAACATCTTGCTGAAAAGTGTCTTGCAGTATTCTTGTTCCCTTACCTTTGTACATTTGAGCAGCCCGGTGGCGCAACGGTTAGCGCTGTTAGCGCCTGTCACCAATACAGTGAAGGTTGGCTGCCCAGAGTTCATTTCTCGTCTCGGGCACGCTGTTCTTTCTCTGCACGTGGCATCTGTTTACAGGGCTGGCTGCTTGCCATAATATAGCCTCAGTTGCTGACACGGCGTAAAACACCAAATCCCCCCCTACCTTTGTACATTTACACATACACACACATGCCAGCAAGGGATACCATTGGACAGCCACACACACACCCAGTATCCTTTACCCAGTCAACAATTAGCACAGACAGTAGGAAGACCAGTTGCTGCCTCCTTGACCACTAACTTCACCTGCAGGTGTTCAGGCGAACAGGTGACTAATTCTCTCCTGTGTCATGCTGATAAGTCCTGCCAGCAAGATTCTCGCAGGTACTAATCTCTGTCAGGTTAACCTATCAAAATGGTCTATCACTCACAGCTGGCAGCTGGTCACACTTGGCTCACTCTAGCCATCAACCTCATGTAGTACTTCTAAAGCCAGTGTACAAGCCCCCTTTAATTACTTATGTGGTGTCTGGCTTGTGGACATGTCGAGAATTCCAGCCTGGAGCTTTATTGTGGGAGAACTTATGTTCCACTTAAGGTTACCGCATGACACTTATCCTTTTAAAAAAAATAATATTTTTGTCTAGAATAAATCCAACTTTTCTCAGCTTCTGATGTCCATGAATGAGCCCTGTATAATATGTGCTGTGTAGCAACTTGTGTTGAAATATTACCTCTATTGCAGGTGACAACAAGACTCATCCAGCTTGTCCGGTCTTGCTGCTTCTGTCCACTGATGGAGCACTGGTGCCATTCCATATGGTATATTATCACAGTCAGGCTCCTAGTCTCATTGTCACACCACAGCCACTGTGTGCTCAGAATGCAAGGAAGCCCCTGGCAGGTATGTTCTTGTGAGTTTTTTTTTTTCAAACTTGCTTGTGAGTGTGTAGCAAAAATAGGTCAACAAATGATGACACTGTGTTGTGTGTGTGTGTGGTGGCTATGATGGCCAGTAAATGATAACAAACGAGGTGAATAGTGAGACAAAACAACAGAAAAATTGTGGGAGAAAAGTCAGAGAAGAAAGACCATATTGTCCAGTTAACATACTGTGTAGCCAAAGCCATCATTTAACTTTTGAGGCTTAAGTGAGGGTACAAACGTGAAGGAAGGAGGCAGTGAAATTCTTGATGTTAGCCACATTTCTAGAAAGATGGATATTGTGGTACTGTTTAAGAATGACAGGACCATGTATGATATTAGCCGCGTTTTCCAGATAGATGGATGTTATGGTGAGTAAGGAAGACAGGCCCATACCTGCTTTTAACGTCTTGACATTTGTTTGTAATGTTTTATCTGACAAACACAAAATAGTGGCCTCCTGTCTATCAGCATTAGTTATTTGTCATTAGTTTTTGTTGTTTGAACTGTTCTGTTTTGATTATGCCACCACTTGGTGCCTACTGGTACCTGTTTTAAATGTATTGTTGTTTATAGTTAATGATCAGCTTTAAAAAGACCGATCAGTCAGTATTCCCTTTTGAAATGTGCTGTTGTACATTCTCAGTATTCACATTTGAACTTACTGACAGTATTCATGTTTACACTATGTTGATTACAATATAAGCTCACACAGAGATCTTTCCCTTTTAAGCTATACTATAACTGCTGTTGAGAAAGTGCTGACTTTGAACTACTGCTTGCAGGTCAGCCAGTGCAAGTGTCTGTTGCACAGACTAGGTCCCCACTGGCCAATCTTCTCATGCAGCCCACATCCACAGCTGGTGGTGGTCCTGCCAATCAAACAGCAGCTGCCAAACCTGTAACTACATTTTCGTTTGGCCAGCCGTCGGTGGCTTCTTCATTATCAGCTGGAGGAGGGTTGCTTGTCACAGCGAGTCCTGGAGGTCTTTCTTTGTTTGGCCCACCATCAACACAGTCAGGCTTGTTACCAGCACAGCCTGGTGCTGGAAAATCTGTCACAGCGAGTCCCGGAGGTCTGTCTTTGTTTGGCACAACATCAAGTCCATTTCCATCAGGATTTGGCACTGCAAAGACTAATACTAACCAAGCTGAGCGTTCATTCCTTCCACAACTGCCACAACCTTCATCAGTAATGACTGTAAAGTCTTCCTTAGTCCTGGGCACTGCTAGTGGCAGCAGCCAGATTCAACCTGCCCAAACCACTGTAACTTCCCCAAACCACACAGGTGCATCTTCTTCCTTACCTCTTTTTGCTAGCCTTGCTTCTGACACTGTAAAAGAAAAAACACCAGATAAAGAAGTTTTGCAGTTTTCATTCACTTTGCCAAAAAGTGGCATAGCAGGAGTAACTGATAACACTGAAACATCTAAACCATTAGCATTTACCACACAGTCTTTGACAAAATCAGGATCAGACGCGCCTGTCTTGCCAAACCAGAAACCATCTGCAACACCCTTGCAGTCATCTGCAACAACCCTTCAGCCATCAGCTTCAGCTGTTTTAGGAGCTGCAGGTGGAAGCAAGACTGGAAGTGGCCAGTTTTCTTTTAACTTCAGTCCATCTCCTGGAGGGTTGGGAGCAAGACCTCAGCAACCAGCAAGTCTGCCTACATCATCACCTGTCACAGCAGGTGCAGGCAGCTTCTGTTTAACTTTTGCATCCAATAAAAGTGCAGCAGATGCATCAGGGCTGTCAGCAGTTCCCACACCAGCTGGTAAAGCAGGGCCTACAGTCAGCAGTCAGACTGCTCAAGGGGTCTTACCCACTCTCACACCAGTAGGTAGAACAGGGGCTGCAGTCAGAAGTCAAGCAACAAAAGGTAATGAAACATCGTGGCACTTTGTCTTGCAGCTGATGTTATGAAATGTTCTACACAACTCACTGTATCACTGTATTTGTTATTGCAAATTTATTGTGAGTGGTTGTATGTGTTATTGTGAGAATAGCTGTATATGTTGCTGTTTAATTGTCACTTCATTGCCTCCTGTTATGTTTGTGTGCACATTAGGTATGTCCCCTTATCTGTTCTGTTTTTTTTATCATCACCATCACTATTATTATTTGTTATTGTGTAGCCACATCTGCTTCAGTAGCATCATCTGCAGTATCCGCTGTGCAGCAAGGAGTGTTGCCAGCTGCTGAAGTTGCTGCTGGATCTGGTAGAACCTCAGCACCAGCCTTAGTAGCATCTCATCACGATGATACTGACATCAGTGACATCCTTAATTCAACCATCAACAAGAACATCATAGAGGAGGTGCAGAAACTAATGAATGATTTTGGATTTTTTTGTGTAGAAATGTCTCTTTTGTGAGGAGAGACTTAAACTTCTTTATGGAGCAAACCATTTGATTTGTTTCCTGGTGGCAGTTACATATAAATGACTATCAACGATATTTATGATGACATTGCATTTTAACATTTCTGCTTCTCTATATTATTGTGCACATTTAGTTCCTGTCTTTGAATACTTGATTTTTTTTTTATTCTTGCTTTAGAGTTATCAGAAAAACACTCGAGCACAATGAAAATAACAGTCTCACGGTGAGAGCCAAGAAACCATTTACTACTGCTTGCATAAAAACAGTTCACCTTCCAACTCATTTATTAGGAGATAGAAATCAAGAGTTGTGGTGTAGCTTATTAGTGGAACAGCAACTAGTGCATTGTTTCTGTGTGCTGTGTATAAACAAATTTTATATTTGTGTCAACAATGTTTATTAGTGTGTAAATACAAAGGTGAATGCTTCCATTATAAACAATATCTCGTTGTTGCAGATTGCAGATTTTGAAAGAGAAATGCGCTTGTTACAAGAACATCGACGCCAGCCATTTCTGATTGTTGGCACTAAAGAAGAAATGGATACACTTCATCAGTCAGTGAGAAAGCTATCTAATTTTTGCAAGGAAGTTCATGCTACAACCAAGGTTTGATATACTTCATTTCATCTACAAATCTCCTTATTTTCTACTGTTAGACATCAGTTCCATTTTTTATTTTGCATGTCTTATGAGAAGGTTTAAATTTCTTCTGCTTTCTTCTACAAAACTTCTACAGTTTTATTGCTACAACAGGGTACATTGAGTAAAAACAAATCTATTAAATCATTCGCCACGCGTAGTACGCGGTTGTACTACGGCGCTAAGCGTCGCAGCCCACGCGTCGCCTGAATCTGTACTACGCACTGTTGTACCACAGTAGAGTCTTTCGAGTGTTTAGTTCTGTGCGTAAATGAACGAATACATAAGGGGAGAAAATACGGGAACCTTAAGGAATTGTTCCTCTTTCGATTACTTCCCTTTAAAGTCTGAAAAAATCAACCAATCAGGTATTTTCTCCATGTTAAAACCACGCGAAGGTTTGTTTACTTCAGCGCCATTTTGACATTCGTAGCAGGTTACTCAATTCGACGTGGATTTGTACTCAAACAACCGAAAATGAGAAGAAAACAGTAAGTAATATTAAAATTCAAAGGTATATTCTCATTAAATATATGCCTGTTTTGAGCTTTTGTGTGTGTATATATTTTATAAATATTTTTTCTGATTGTCGAACTTTTGACCTACGGCCCCATTTTGTGAGTTCTCGGTCCGATACAGTTACAGTCTTTCAGTTGATTTTACTACAAGACAACAAAACGTATATTTGTTAAAATGTACACCACGTAAATCTATTTTAAATGATCTTTAAAACGGAGTATCACACATAGTTGTTGTTAATGTAGGATATTAAATATAACTTTTTTGAAAATACCAGTCGAGATTTCATTCGCGGTCATTCTCTGCTGCGTATACCGGGGTCGAACGGGCTACCGCAGCTCCGTATTGAATGAGTTAACAAAGCCTTTTGTCTGGTTTTTAAAAAAATGGTTTTAGGATACTTGTGGCTAAGATTGAAAGTTGGATGGTGTGCCTAGTACTGTACAAATGGTCTTTTGAACATCTAATCATATCAGTGCTAGTGCTAGTGATTCCCAAAATCTTAAGCAAAAAAAAAAAATTCAAATCATCATCCTGTTCATGTGTTAAGGCATGCAACTCTATTTAAATGTGATTCATCTAGCTATCCTTGGCTTTCTTTCCCCCCACCCCAATCTTTTTTTGCGAAAAGTTTTATAGTAACAGTTATTTAATATGACGGACACAAGTGGGCAGCCCAGACTTGATAGTTGTTGAAGGATTTAAACTGTCAAAACATTATAGAAACTTTGGCTGATCTTAGCATCTACACCAGATTATGCTTGTATCTTGATTAATATCTCACTCAAAGACAGATCATCTTATATCTTGATTGTCCTCTAAGTGTTAGATTATATTTAATTCTTGATAACCTCTTCAGGAGCAGAGTCTTGAGGTGCATGACTTGAAGACATCCTGCCTGGATTTGTTTGCGATGGCTGAAGACTGTTGCCTGCGCCAGGAACGCCTCAAAGACTCGCGCTATATTCAGGCACAGCAGCAGAGAGCCTTGGATCCAGCAAGTGCCAAACGTCTACAGAATTTGCATCAGCTGGTGCAGGTGATTGGCCAGAGTCTTCAGGAGGCTGACAGTGTGCTTGACGCACAGTGGGAGGACCATGTCAGTAAAGAGAAAAAAACACGGTCAGTCTTGTTGATTTACTATGTCAGTCATTGTTCATTTAGGTTAGTAATATACACCTTATCAGGAGTATTTCAGTTCTGCAATAGATTCTCAAAATGTTCTTTATGGTTGTAGGCAGGTGAAAATATCACTAACATAGTCACAAAGTTTTTTGCTTTTTGCAGAATTCGTGTACCTAATTCAAACACAATCTACCGTGCCATCAAGAGCAATCACAACATCATCGTGCGGCAGCAGTCTGTTGTAGAACAAATACAGAGTCAGCTGAGGAAACAGCAGCTGAGGAGTCTCTCTTCACAACAAAGCATCACTGGCAGGTTAGGGAAAAAGACTCTTTATGAAATACCTTGGCCAGTCTTCACAAAGTAAAATCAATATTAGGGCAAGAGTAGGGCAAGGATTCTTTTACTTTTGTAGTTATGACAGATCTTGAATGATTTTTATATAGGGATTTTTTAAATATTAAAATTGAGTTTGCTATTTTAAAACAGCGACTGATGCTGTACAAGCACCAATTCATCTGAGGTGGGATTTTTTTTTCTTTTTCTATTTTTGTTTCAAGTCTATAATCTAATTGTTTGCCTCATGTTAACTGGGCAGAAAGAAAAAGTTTTACACAATGTGACATCAAGACAATCTCCTTTCATTAACAGTGACACACAGCCAGCGCATCGAGACTGGCGCTTAAGAAAACAAGACTTGGTGGCTCCAGAAAAAGTAACCTTGCTGAGAGAGGCTTTGTCTGGCCATACAGTTCGCAAAGTGAAGTGTGCCCCTTTAGGTACAGAGCTTTTGTTTATGTGTGTTTTAAAATTTTTATTTGCATAAACAATCTTGCCATTTAAAGGACAATGAAAGCACTCAGCAAAAATTGCTGGAAATAGAGCATAAAGTATCACAAAAACATATTCCAGTAGTATTTTATGATGAAGAGGCATGAGAAATATTATATTAATGTTTTTTTATTTATTAATGACACCTGGATTTGTCAAAGAAAACAGGAAGCAACCAAAGGGAAGTATTTCTAAGAATAGTGTCGTCTGCGTAAGCTTAATTCAAAGAGAAAAGATGCAACAAATCAAAACTAAATGACAAAAAAAAACAGAAGCTTTAATTTTTTTTCAAAGAGGAGAGCCACAGTTTATCCCTAACTTCCTCTCATTGTTCGGTAGGTGATGCAGATGTTTCTTTTGTTACTTCAACACGTAACTTAGGTTACATAATGTCTGCTGACATGTCTCTTGATAAGCATGTTCCTCACATCTGCAAATTTATTTAAACTTCAACCCTCTCCTGACCATGAGCAAGTATAAGGTGTCTCTGTAATTTACTTTGTGTACGAGTAGTGTAGGTTGTAAAAGTGAGTGTGTCTGTTATGTGCGAATATGGGTGCATGGTAATGATTTAGTCTATGTATAATTTATGTAAAAGACTGTAAAAAGTCTTTGGAAAGGCACTATATAAATCCTCATTATTATTATTATTACTGTCGGACCTCGATAAGTCGACCTTCCCTAAGTCGAAAACCTCTCTATATCGAATTAATCGTTAGTTCCCGGCCAAATTCTATAAGACCATTGTATGATGTATCAAATTTTTATGTTATATTGTTAATGGGGAAAAAAGTCGTCATTATCAGCAGTCAGTTGTAACTATAAAATAAAAATGAAATGCTGAAAATTAACCATCAAAAAAATTTGCAGGAGTTCATCTTTGACAAAGGCATATTTGAAATGTGTTTATATTATTAACAATAATACACCTGAAAAAAAATTAACTCAAATGCACCCACTTAGTAACAGAATCAATAATAACACATCGTAGACTGCAATGACCTTATAGTGTGCTGATATTTTGGGAATTATTATTTTCAAATGAACTTAACCTGATTACAAAGAAAAAATGTTGCACTTGCCTTGCCCTTTGAAGACCTTCCTGAGTGATCTGAATTATGTGCAGATTTAGGTAGGTCAGGAGAGTTTAAAGTCTACCCACCTACCTGAAAATACTCTGCACGGGATACTGGGAAAGTCTACTTAACTATCTAAGAATACTCTGTGCATGCATGGTTTACTTGCCTCTGGAGGGATCAGTCAGAGCTAATCTATGACATAAGTGCCTGTACTAGAGAAATTTCACTTTGATATAACTCTGCCATGTCATCAGCAGCTAGTCAGTTGTCCCTTGACCTGCACCTGTCATTAGGGGGATCACATGGATAGACATGGCAGATGACAGGGCCTGCTACTCTTCCCAATTTGGGGCGAGAGTGAGAAGGTCCTGTACAGGATGACCAGTCCAATCTTTGATGTTCGTAAGTGAATGCAGTGTTGACTACCCTCTAAGGTGCCTTGAAGGACAGCATTTGAAAAGGTGTCATGTCGGGTTACATAGCTATGTAGGATTGGTACTACCAGGAATTTGTACATATTGTACATGGTAGTGAACCTTATGACTATGCAAGATCCTGTCTATTCTAGCCATTGTTGCTATTGCTGTTGTGATCATGATGCAGATATCTGGCATGGAGCTGTTCTCGTTGGAGAGGGTGGCTTCCAAGTATTTGAAGCTGCCGGCCTCTTTGAGCAATACCCTGTTCATAAAGATCTCTGCTTTGCAGCTGTCACTGACTACAGCTTTGCTCTTTCAGTTCTGGTCTCCATTCCACATGCATTTGAACTGTCTGTCAGTCTGTTGGTGAGGTCTAGCAGTTCTTTGTTAGTGCCTTCTAACAGATTTATGTTGTCTGCAAAGTGTAGGTTGCAGATCAGCCTTCCACCAATAGAAATGGAAGTATGATGGTCGTGAACTGTTTCGAGCATGCTTTTCTTCAAGAAGATGCTAAACAGCACCGGTATAGGAGACATCTTTGACATATGCCTACTGTGGTGTGAAAGTAACCTCCTGTTTGGTTGTTCAGCAGTACTTTACTCATTGAGCTATTGTACAGCGCATTGGTAACTTGAGCAAGGCCTTCAATGTTGAATTTTTGCATCACATGCCCCTCGTGCCAGACTCTAAGAAATGATCTATTCTTTATTTGTTGTACAAATGTGTACATCAAAGCACATGGTATGATGAGAGATAAAAGCACCAAGACATTAATAAGCGATATAAAAGGAGTCAGAAATGTTGGAGCTATTAATAAGCGATATGAAAGGAGTCTTTTGAGGGTGATGTGTCAGGAAGGTCTTTAAAGTAAAAATTGCTTTGAGATCAAACTAAAAATGCTGATGTGACCTACTTGTCCCAGACTGGAGGATAACTGGGTCATCATGTGGATACATTTCTCTTCCTCTTTCATGTATCAACAATTGATGAGTTTTGTTTTAATAATAATAAAGATTTTTATATCACATTCACACTTATACAGAGCATGCTCTCAGCGCTTACAGCAGGCATGAGACATGGACAACATACGAGGGATGGAAGAATTAACAACAGTACTGATGATGAATAGAAGACAAGTATAGAAAACACATAGAGACACCGAGTAATAAGAACTGAGAAAATCATGATTCTGTAGAGAGACAGGTAGGAAAGTATCAAAAGCTGAAAAGGGGAGGATGAAAAGGACTAGGATTGTGTGGACTGTGTTAGGAGTAATGCTCAAGGAAGAAGTGTGTTTTCACTGGGGTGTTGTGCCTGCATGTTACAGAGTCACTGTCTATGTCACGCCTGGTGAACACGAGAGAGGAGAAGCGCCTTTTTTCTACTAACAGTTCCATTCAAGCTGGAGATGTCGACCTCAAAGGTATTATTGGACAACCTTTTAATCCCTTACCCATTGTCCAACTCTCATTCTCTCCTCAGACTTGAGATACAAAGCAGAGAGCCAGAAGTGAGTAAAGATTTGAGGTGAATGCATACTAGGTAAGTGGATTACCATTTCGTTACAGCACCTTCATCTTACTTGCAAGGTCTGCCCAGTAGCTGTGTGGTATAGGGCAGTGGTTCTCAAAGTGTGGTCCGTGGACCACTAGTGGTCTGTGGGCATAAGTCAGGTGGTCCGTGGCTGACAGTTGTCATATGTCAGCAAAGTGATGTTTAAAGTGATGCATTCCTCGCATTAACATTTTGATTACAAATAACGAGCTAGTATGTCAACTTATTACTATACTACTGTCACAAAAGGACATTTAGTTTTGAATTGTAATGAAACAAATGCAGCAATTTAAATTTGAAATTCATAGTACAGAGTTATTTTTAGGCCTTGGTGGTCCGCCATAACTTTTACCTAAGTAAAGTGGTCCGCGGTCCGAAATACTTTGAGAACCACTGGTATAGGGTACTTCCCTTGCTTCACTCAGCTGTTGAATGGGTGCCTGACGCCATTGGGTTGGGGAAGGAAAGAAGTTGCCCTCATACAAAAAAATTGGTTCCAAGAAAAATGTGTCTAACTCTTCACCTTCCAACATGGAGAAACACGTAGCCAAGTGATTAGAGCATTGGTGTCTAAACATAGAGGTGAGCTAGTTTAAAATCCCTATGGCACAGTGAACTTTCCTCAGTCAACTCAGTTGTTGGCAGTAGATACCTGACTGCACAGAGGATTGGGGAATGTGAGGCAGTAAGAGAGATAAGATGAGCACCACCCTTTCAAACAATCTGACCTATAGAAAAGTAACACCTAACTCCCTAACAACCTGAAAAGATTAGGAGATGACCTTGACCAGTTTTAACTTCCCAACAACTAAATGACTTGGTTACCTTTGTAAGTCAGTGCATAGTGACATACATCTTTTTGCTTTGATAACATGATAAAAGAGTATTTTAGGGTTTGTAACCATAATCATGATAGCAAAATATGCACAGCTTTTCCACTATGAGGGGTCTGTATGCTTAGCTATGATTGGTCACAGTAATCTTTGAAGGGTACACTGTGGTAAGTTGTGAAAAGATTTGTTGTCACTTTTGTTTAGGCCAGTGGTTCTTAACCGGGGTTCGATCAAACCCTAGGGGTTCGGTGAGTCGGTCTCAGGGGTTCGGCGGAACCTCCGCCACGGAAGTCAAGACACACCCGCAATTTGTGATGACACTAAAAAAGGGTTCGGTCAATTCATGATGACACTAAAGAAGGGTTCGGTGAATGTGCATATGAAACTTGTGGGCTCAGTACCTCAAAAAAGGTTAAGAACCACTGGTTTAGGCTATTGTGATTGGCAAGATTACTATTCTTTCACTACATCAGCGGTTCTCAACCTTTTACTTGTGACGCCCCCCTGACGAACAAAGGTACGTCCGCGACCCCCCTTAGCCAGCAATGTAAGCTAATTTCACTAATACCGGTATAAGAAACTTGTAAAAAAAATTACCACCTTCGTGCCCTCCTTGTAAGCACGTCGCGCCCCTCCCTGGGGGGGGGGGGGGCGCCCCACAGGTTGAGAACCTCTGCACTACATCATAATGGCCACCTGCATTTTGCTGCCATCATTCCCTTCATTGTACACCAAAACACCTTTGTTTTTTAGTTTCTTAAATCCTTTGCTTCTTTACAGACCAGAAGAACATTTCTCATTGTTGTTTTCATTGTCACTGATTGTTCCATCCTTTCCTTTGTCATTTTGTCGTTGTGGGCAGAGTGTCACATTGTATTTTTTTTAAAGCCTCTACAATCTTGATATATAAGACCAGAACACTGTGATCTTGATATGAGTCCAGAACATTAAATTTAATTAAGGCTTTAAGTGAACATACAAACAAAAGAACTAAGTTTTACACATTAAGCATGCCTAGGCCAAAGTGTGTAAAACTGATTAGCATGTTTGTTTGGCCAGAAAAAAGAAAAACTTTAGACCTGTCAGCACCTCTAGCACCTCCTTTTTCTAATTGTGCTTGTAAATGTAGTGTGTTGTGTTATGGCTGGCCAGTATAGTGTGTCATATTTGTGTGTAGTGTGTCATGCTTGTATGTGTAGCATGTTATGCTTGTAAGTATAGTGTTTCATGTTTGTCACCTGCACTCTACAGTGCCTTTCAGACGAGGAAGGTAACAAAATAAAAACGACAAGAATTTAAATTTTAAAATAAATATAATTTGAAGAAAAAGAAACACAAAGCAAATCCAAATTTCCCAACCAACAGTCAGAACACAGCTTCTTCCCCTTTCTCAAAATATCTAATGTTCCTTCGGAAGATGCAGTTCCCCACAAAGTCTCCAGTTGAAAATGACACAAAGTCTCCACTTGAAAGTAACAAAAAGTCTCTACTTAAAATTAACACAAATCTCTACTGGCACCGACGCCCTTCCTAAAGTTAGTGTTAATTCAGCGCAGGTTGGCAAAACCCAGAAGGATATGATGAATAAGCGAAGAACAACAAACAAAAGAGAAAAACTTGGAGAAAAGAATGACCAGTCTTTAGACAAATGGCAAGTTCAAAACTTAACTCTCCCTTCCTCTCAAAACAATACCTATTTTTAACTATCTATAGCCATAAAATATATATATATGTATCACACTCATCCAAAACTGAAATTTTTCAATTCTTCAAACATTAAAATACAGACTCACCGAAAATCAACACAAATACACACTCACCTCAACAGGTTCAATGTTACACTATGATAGTAACAGTAACAGACACCAAGTCTGTTCAGGACTTGTTGCAACAAAACAGAGGCAAGGAGACTGCTACTTCTCCCCGCTCCATCAAGGAAAACCTCAACACTCTTTCCTTTGTTGTACAAAGTCTTTCCTTTCTACAAGAACAATCTATCAACACTAGCTGATTAAAAAGAGGGGCCGGCCATCCCAGCATGGTGCAGCAGGCCACAATCAGACTGCTGACAGGGACAGCTGCATTAATTGCTGTCTTTCACACCTCCCCCTTCCAGCTACTTATCTTTTCCCCTTCCCCTGCTAAAAAAAAAAACATTTAAAAAATAACACAGCAGGTTTGTGACAATGTTTAGTGTAGTGTCATGCATGTAAGTGTACTGTTATGCTTGTAAGTGTAGTGTTTCATGTTTGTAAGTGTAGCATGTTACACTTGTTAGTGGAGTGTCATGCTTGTAAATGTAGTGTTATGCTTGTGTAAGTGTAGTGTGTTATACTTCAGTCTCATCTGCTTGTTTTCTGTCTCCAGATGGAGCTACAGGTAGAACCCTGACCTGTGTCCCTGATTCCACCTTTATGGATGCTTCAGTCCCACCCCCCAGGTTCAGCTCCACGCCAGCACTTTCCCTGCCAGCAACCAGAGAACCCAGATCTGAGGAGACTCCAACAGTATTTTCAGGAGTGGCATTTTTCAAGCCTGGAGCTAACATGACTTCACTGACTGTACCCCAATTGGCATCCACATGGACATCTCCTATGGGTGGAACTAAATTATTATTGACTGAGGCTTCCCTGGGCTTGGGCAGTAATAATGGTGCAGTGTTTGCCGTAAGATGGATTTCTTTACAACTGTATTGTTTCTGCAAAATTAGCACAGGCATAAGAGAATTGGATGTAGAAGTTGATGTCTTTTATTGCTTTTTATAAATCATTGCGTCAGCACTTGTTCTTATCACAAACTCTTGAGTAAGGATGTGTGAAATATCTCTCATTATTTAAGGATTTTTGTCTTCTGTGTAAATTCTCACTTTGACCATAAGTAAATTGTATAAATATTATTTCATCAGTTTAAACCAAGCAGGATTCTTTATTATGTGCATTCTTTATTCCTTTAAAAAGTTTTTTGTTTGTCATTTTGATGTGGGTATACAGATTTACCTTGTTTCAGAAAATGGTTCTGATAACAAATACTTCAGTCATGGGAGCTGTATTTCCATTATTTTTATGGAAACATTTGAGTGGACTCCTACTTAGCCGCTTTCGCTAAATAATGTTTCTTCAAATTTTACACACTTTATAACACCTGTATATCTGTAAAACAAATGGGTCAGCATAATTTAAAAAGAAGGTAAACAGTAATTATCTAATAACTGCTGAATAAAATAAAAGCTAGGGTTATACAAGAAAATGAAGTGCTTTTATTTAATATAGATTTCCTTTTCACATTCAGCCTTCCTAGTGCTTTGGATATGCTTACATATCATGTTTTATCAGAATTAGATTTTCTTATGTTTATCTAATTTTAAAACCCTCGTTTCTGATAGCGGTACCGAGTAGGTCCAGTAGCAGACTCACTGAAACCTTTGATTTCTTGTAGCAGGAACTTATATGATGGAACTTTCAGCACTGAGGTTTCGCTCTACAAAAAAAAAAGAAGAAAAAAAGTGTTTAAGCTTTTGCTTTATTTTGTTTGTTTTATCACAAGTTTTACATCACATCACATCACAGGGTTTTGTTTACTTCAACAGCCTGCAACAAAGCCAGTATCTGGGGCAGCGATGCCAGCACCGACCCAGGTGCCACTTCCTGTCTCATCTTTTGAATCCAGCCGAGTGCAAACAGCATCAGTTGACAGTGCTGCAACTGACCCCAAGAAAGAGCTACAGGAGAGTGCTACAGAAACTGAATTAAATGATGGTGAGACAGATGATAACGATGAATATGGATATGAAGAAGATGATGAAGAAGAGGATGAAGACGATGAAGAGGAAGCTGGGTTTGGTGATGAGTATGAGTACCCACAAGACGAGGGCACTGTCACTGCAGGTGAGACTTTTTTTTTTTTAAACTATTTGCATATGTCGGTAGTTCTGGAATATAAATGTGCTTGCAATATGAGCATCTGCAAGATGAGGGCATTGTTACTGCAGGTTCAACTTCTCTTTTTTTGAAGCTTAACTCTTAGCACATTTTATTTGTGCATGCAGAAATGACTTAACAAATTAACAAATGACTTAACAGATTAACAAATGCTTTGGCCTGCCTGTTGAAGCAGTTTACCACATGCTGACAACTTCTTGAAGGTACAGATGATAGCTAAGTGCAAGCTGGGAAGGATAAATGGCCAGGATTTCCTAGAATACATGCCAGAACATGACACGTCCCTTCCTAGTATGGTCAGGAACATGGCACTCTCCTTCCCACCTGATGCACCATTGAGAGCATACATAGGCAGTGATGTACTTTATAGAGAATATGGTCACATAGATGGGGAGGCAGCATAGCTTAGTGGTTAATGCCCTCAACTATGGAGCAGATCACAGCATAGCCCTTATGGTTAGCATGCTTGACTATAAAGCAGGTCACATAGATGGCAATACATTTCCCCATAATCACATCAGAGAGAAAGCTTCTTTGTCACCACATTCTGTTTGGCTGGTAATAAATGTTTGTTTTGTTCGTTTCGCAAGTATAAACAACATTCTTATCTGGCATGAGAATTTTATTTACAGTGGCAGTATTATTACGTTTGCAGCTTCTCTTGCTTCTGCTGTCTTGTCCCTACCTACCTCAAACACAGCAGGAATCCTTCAAAAACCTCCATTAGCCATAGCAACGTTGGCAAGCACAGCAAACATCACAAGTTCCTCTGGGCACATATTCAGCAAGAGTGTCATATCCATGGCTGGACTAACCAATGCAGCCACAACCACTCCAAGCTCAGTGTTTGGCAGTGGTACCTCTCTGTTTAGTAGCAATGTACCATCCTTCGGAGCACTGGCTGATGCTGGGGAACAACCCTCAGCAATGCGACCACCATTATTCAGCTCAGCAGCAGACATTGCCAGTGCATTGGGAACAACAGCTGGGTCAAGCACTGTGACAGCTGTTACCTCAGCTGTTACCTCAGCTGTTTTATTATCTTCGTGTGGCGGCCAACAAGCTGAATCATCTGGGGCAACTAAAGGTCTGTTTGCCATGTCTACCAACACTGTAGTGTCACCTAGTTCAGAATCAGCTTCTTCTTCATCAACCATAGCAGATTGTTTCCCCTCAGCCACCTTAGTTTCTGTGTCATCGTCATCACTTCTAGGAGAAAAACAAGCATTTGTTTCTGTTTCCACTCCTTCTGTTTCTTTGTCATTTGAAACACAAGACTCCGCTCCAGCCATTCAGGAATTATCTAGCAAAACTAGCTTTGTACCATCAACCACTTCTTCATCATCTGGAAGAACACAGTCCGAAACTGCTGGGTCAACTGCCTCAAGCGGTTTCAACTTTGGTACTTCATCCTGTGGAGCAACTACATCTGCTTCATCCATCGATGGAACATCCACTCAGGAACAGGCAACGTCTGTTGCTTCAGTTTTTGGGGCACCAGCTTCAGAGACAGGTGCCTCAATGTCTTCCCTGTTTGGCATATCAGGTGCTGGGCAAGTTTCCAACACCTCTATTTTTGGTATATCTACATCTGGGCCATCCTCTACCAATTCTGTTTTTGGAAATTCAGCATCTGAGCCAGCTTCATCTGGCAACGTTTTTGGAACTTCTTCGGGGCCAACAGCTCCTACTGGTTCTATTTTTGGAACATCTGCACCTGGGACAGCAACATCAAGTGTATTTGGAACACCATCAGCTGGTAATCCCACAAGTTCTATTTTTGGAACATCCGGAACAGCTGCACCAATCACTGGTTTTGAGACACCATCCTCTGGCTCAGTAGCCTCCACCACATCTATTTTTGGAACATCAACATCTGCTGCGTCTGCTTCCACGAATTCTGTTTTTAGAACACCAACATCTGCTACTGGCAGTGGGTCCAGACCAGCTTTTGGTGATGGTGCATCACCAACATCCATCTTTGGGTCAACTTCAGCAGCATCTCCTGGAGGATCCATTTTTGGAGGTGCTACAGCTTCAGCAGCCTCATCTTCGGGAGCAACTTTTGGGTTTTCTCAGTCTACATTTGGAGGCTTTGGCAAACCTGCTTTTGGCTCTGGGCCATCATTTGGGCAGAGTCCATCAGGGTAAATATGCTGCTTAACTATGACAAGGTTATGTAACATGTACTTCTTAATTGTGACAAAGCTGCTTAACTATGACAAAGCTATGTAATATGTACTTCTTAACTATGACAAGGCTAAGGTCAAGGTACTGCCTAGCTACAGGGCTATTTAATGTACTGTTCAACAGTGAGAGGCTGTTCAGTATATCATAAGTATCACTTCAGGACATTAAGCTTTCTTTGAGACATATGTGAAAGATCAGTTAAAGCGTCAGCCTTGCGATATCCAGTTACTAATTCTAATTAGTCATATTGAAGCCAGATAGATCTGTGAGGAACCTTCAGCCACTTTTAAAAACTAGAGTAAATTGTTTTTTTTTCTCGCTGCTATCTTGTGTTAATCAGTGATAGTGTTAGACATTGATGCAAAACTTCAAAATCTTATATTAATCAGTTTGTCTTTTCTTGAAAGGTTTGGACAGAGTGGAGTTACTGGGTTTTCTCAAGGAACTGGATCTGGTTTTGGGTCAAGGTAAATGTTTGCAGTGAATGCGGGTGAGAATCAGAGCTAGTATATTCTGGGTAAAAACAGCAGTGCACAAATGATTTCCGAAGTAAAAGATATGCATAGCACATTACACTTCAAACTTTTGGCTGGTTATCTGATCTGTGTTGGCAGCTATCCAAAAAATTCTTCAATGTGATCTTTTTGGTATTACTAGAGATATTGTGTATTTGTAAAATATACATACATATGAAGGCCCAGGTAAATTTTGAGCTGGTGAATATCTGCCTTAAAGTCTAGTACATGATGATGACG
The DNA here is from genome assembly GCF_003073045.1 of Pomacea canaliculata. Lineage (NCBI taxonomy): Eukaryota > Metazoa > Mollusca > Gastropoda > Architaenioglossa > Ampullariidae > Pomacea > Pomacea canaliculata. The sequence continues at coordinate 21,850,507 of NC_037600.1, forward strand.
TTCTGCTGTGTGGTCCTTGCCTGCTAGCACCAGTGTCTTTGGCCAGCCTGCTGTTTCAAAAGGGGACACAACCAACAGTGTCAGTGGTCTTTTTGGGGGCAGTGGTGGACTGTTTGGTCTGGGAGCCAAGCCAAGTGAGGAGAAGGCTAAACAAAATGTATTTGGAGGCACTCAGGCTTTCGGTACATCCTCCAATAATCCATGTAAGTATTGTCTGTGCACTGGTGAATACTTTGGCTCCTAGATTTATCAACTTAAAGTGTGGACATATTTGTGAACTGTTTGTTTAGACACCAGGGAGTGAACAGTTGTGTGAACAGCATGATTATACATGTTAGGGAGTGGACAGTTGTGTGAACAGCCTGGTGAGACACAGGGAATGGACAATAGCGCTTTCTTGAGTTACTAAAAATAGATTGTGACGTCATGCAGCAGAGCATCATGGGATTGCTTTGCAGACAAACACTGCACATTGTTCTGTTTACGCTATGGCGACTGACAAAAAGCGACATTTTTGCTATTAATCTCTGAAACAATGCTGAAAACAGGAGAAATCAAATGCTGCTGTTGGGGTTTATGTAAATCGGACTCCAGATATCCAGAGCAGTTACCGGAGGGGACATTTTTTATTCCATTTCCAAAGCCTGGTAAGACCAGTGACAAAGTGACCCAGTGGGAAAGAGAGCAGGCCAAGTTAAAGACTGAGAAAGCAAAGCGCTGGCAGTTTTTATGTGGGCGATCTGATTTCCAAAATGTGGAGAAAATAACTAGGAACACATTTATCTGCTCTCTGCATTTTCTTGGTGGAAAAGGACCAACATCTGAGAGCGACGAACCACTTACAGACGAGGAAACACAAAAGTGACAGGGACGTAAAAGGAAGGCTCCAGCGCAACGTGGCGACCAAACTGCACATTATCAATGGGACAAAAGAGAAGAAAACTGGTCCATCTAGGCGTTTTACCCCAAAGAGGAACTGTTCATTATACTTCTGAGGCTGCGAAAAGGACTTTCACTGAAAATGATTGCCTACATGTTTGACACATCTGAATCGTTAGTGAGCAAATTTTTATCACATGGATTCAGTTTATGTTCCTACACTTCAAGTCTATGAATGTCCCTATGTTACCAACAAAAGATATAGTTAAAACATCTTTGCCAAGAGTGTTTAGACAGTTTAAAAATGTCAGATGCTCTGTAGACTGCACAGAATTCTTTTGTCAGACACCCAGGGATTATGGGCAGCAAGGCAATGTGTATTCCTCTTACAAGCACCACACTACAATGAAAGGACTGATTGCAGTCACCCCTAAAGGTGCTGCATGTTTTGTCTCAGATCTGTATGAGGGAAGTGTTAGTGATGTTGATATATTTGAGAAATGTGGCATTCTACAACACATTGAACAAGGAGATGTTTTGCTTGTGGACAAAGGGTTTAAAGTGTAGGATTTGCTTTTGTCAAGACAGGCTGCTATAAAAATCCCTGCATTTCTAGGTAAGCGAGCTAGCCTGTCTGCAGAACAGGAGATGGATACAAGGAGGGTAGCAAAGGCAAGAATTCATGTAGAAGAAAGCTTTAATGAAAGACTGAAAAAGTTCATGCTTCTCAGTAGAACTATCCCCCTAAGCCTCAGTTGTGTTGCCTCCCAAATGGTTTTTCTTGGATGCTGTTTGGTAAATTTTCAGAGTAGCTTATGTATTTAAAAGCAAGTGAAATGCTAATGTACCACATAGATTGGTCAAAGACAGAAATGTGGGAGTATTTTTACCAAAAACAGACTGAAAAGAATTTTTGGTGTTAAACTGATGGTCAACTTATCAATTCATCCTAGGGCGTATGACAGAAAAGCATTGTAAATAAATCTGTGTAGTAATTAATATTATAGGTTACAAGTACTGTTCTGCTTCATAGTAAACAGTGAAAAATAAAAAATCAAAACCGCATTTTTACACGTTCACGTTTTGTTTTTTTTGAACAATAAACTGCACAGCAAAGCATTCGCTGCAAACACTGGTGTAGTACATGTGGGGAATATATTTGTCCGCGTTGCATTCCCAGAAGCCCTTGCGCAGCTAAATCGTGACGTCATCTGTATAAAGCGCCATTGTGTGAACAGCCTACCTTAAGATATAAAAGTGTGGAATGTTATGCGACACCTATATTTTCTATAACAAGTATATGTAAATAAGTTATGTGTAAGTAGCTGGCATGAATTTCTGTCTTTGTGTTGGTTTTTGATGGTGCAAAAAGGAAATAGCTCCATCAAAAGATGAAATTTTTTTAAAAACAGAAACATCTCAAGATATGGGGGTGTGGGTAGAGAGGGGTGAAAAGAGAAGAGAGACAGCTAGGGCAAGTAAACATCAAGGGAGCACTGTGGTTCTTTTACTGTTGTCAGTCTCTACCATGGCCAGGCTCATCAAAGAAAGCCAAAAAGTCAAATAGAATTGATTTTGAAGTGAAAGGTCTGCTGTAACATAATCAGTCTCATTATTATCATATTGTGATAGAATGTGAAATTTAATTGATTTTTTTTTTTTTTTCAGCATTGTTCGGGAAACAAGAGACGACAGGATTCGGCTCTGCAAGTACGCAGGCCACTTCAGGCAGTATCTTTTCGGGCACCTCTTTCAGCACTGGTTCTGGGAGTGTAGCTGCAATGGGATTTGCTGTTTCTCAGCCAACATCCAGCACAGAAGGTGAATATACCCTCCATGGGTTTTGCATTACTCAACCAACATCTAGCTGAGTGTTCCTTTCATAAGTTTTGCCACTATTCTGCCATCCTCATTATACTCTGTTCGTACACATAATTTTGGCTAGCAACCACCAGTTACTGGTACTGTTGTTGCTGATGTTGATGTCAGGAAATTATGTGTACTGCACCACACTCTTGTGTGAATGCACTCACCATTTATGTTACAGTACAGCTGATCAGTGGAAAGAATACAAACTATAGTAACATGCAAAGAATATTGGAAGTACCATTTGGTGAATGTAGATTATGAACATTGATAGGTTGATAATGATGATGTGTTCTTGATTATCTTGGCCCATCTTTATTTTGTTAAAATTTGTTGTGTGATGGAGTGATGTAAGCTTTATGTTGACATGGATGTGTACTTTGTTAGGACAGTGATATTAACTGAGGAGCTGGGCATGAAACTTTCAGGTTTAAAGATTGTGTCAGCTTGTATTCTTCTGTGCATGCCTCCTGACTAATGTTTAAACAATTATCAAATGAATATATGCTTATCTGAAGGTTTTGGCTCTGGACCTGCCTTTGGTAATCCTCCATCTTTTGGGAGCAGTCCCAGCTTTGCCACTGCCCCAGCATTTGGTGCTGGAAGCAGTTTTGGATCATCACCAACATTCAGCAGTTCTGCAGGCTTTTCTGGTGGCTTTGGTTCAACTGCAACTGCAAGTAGTGGGTTTGGAGGGTAAGAGCACTCGCAAACTAGTCACTTTGAAAGAGCATCCCTGTTGATGCATGCATGCTACGTGTGCTTGATGGTTTAAATTAAAATGAAGTTGAAAATAATTTTAATTTGAAATGTTTGTAAGTTGCTTCATTATTTGGCTTTAAATTAGTTCACCTCAATTGTCACCATACTTTGGGTAGCAGTGATAGCAAGCTACAGGGTTTAACTATAGAAAAAGATAAAAACTGTAGTATAAGTTACCATTATTCCTTTGCAAATGTTATGATGTGGATTTTTTAATAATGAATTTAAATGTTTGCTTAAAACATAGAGAAATAAAAATATTTGTTTCTGTTTGCCAGCCATAAGTAACATCTTAGGAGACTATTTTCTTTTTTTTAAGATAAAGTTTTTCAATCGGCATTTTCCTATATCGTTTCTTTTAGCTTCGGTTCAAGCAGTGGCGTATTTGGAAGCCTTGCACAGTCCTCAGAGACACCATCCTTCGGCACTCTGTCTCACACAGGTGCAGGAGGGTTTGGCTCTTTAGCAGGCCAAACTGGAACAGGAGCATTTGGCAGTCAAAGCCCAGGATTTGGTGGAAATCAGTCAGGTGAGGGTTTTTCTGAAACCAGGGTTCCCAGGTCCTTACAAGGTCCTTATAAGTCCTTACATATTGAATTTTCGCCGTAAGGCCTTATAAGTCCTTATATTTGCCATGCGGTCCTTACAAATTCGCACACAGGTCCTTACATTTTCTCTGTGACCCTTACAAGTCCTTATATCGATAAAATATTACCACAAATTTATTTTCGGAGTCGACAAAATACCAAAGATTTTTCGCCGCATTGCTATTTTAATCACATGACTACCCAGTCTCGCTCGTGGCGGGAACGTCCGTTTCGGCCTTTCGCGAGTTCACTCTCGTCGTGTCGACCACATTTCTTTGTCTGCTTAACAATTTGAAAGATGCCGGGGAAGTGCTCTTTTCAGGAGAAGTGGCTAAAGGAAGACAAGTATAAAGATTGGTTAATAAAAGACTCGAGCGATAAACATTTGGCACGATGTGCTGCCTGCAAACTATCTCTGAATCTTTCATCAATGGGCGAAAGTGTTCTGAAAAAGCACATGGTTACCGAAAGACACCAAAGGCAACTAAAAGTATTTTTGAAAGATGCACGCTTTTGTGTAACTGATTACTTTCGTCATCGAGAACATCCACAGCCCGCTCAAAATCAGACGGCACCGACCAGCTCTGCAAGTGTGTCCAGTAAGTTGACAATTATTTATCTTTAGCGATTCATTTAGTTAACGATGTGGGTACTTAGAAAAACACATTAAATTAAAGCGTGCATAACATTTTGCGGTTTTTTCCACACTTTATTAAGCCTATCGTCTAATTTACGGTAAAGCCAATAGCTTAAAGATCAGTAAATAGCAAAGAATTATTTAATTTAAAAAGTTGAGATTTTCATTTTCTCACGATTCGAACTACAAATAGAGTTTTATGCAATCACGAATCTTACTTAACTACAGCTTCGCTGCAGAAAATTGATCTGATGACTAAAAATGTTTGGCATCTGATCAGGAAAGATTAAAAAGAAAGTACCATTAATAATGTATGCTTATTATCTTATTTTACCAGCAAATACATTATTTTTTGTATTTTTAAAATCAAACAATTTAACATTAAAGCTAAATCAGTTAGCTGAAAATAACTTTCATTTTCAACTATGCTGCCATCTTTATACTTTAACTTAGTTTACTGTTATTTATATTATCATGTCATTAATTATTGCTTTTTGAAACCTGTCTTTTATTCAGACAGAACATAATGTTTACAAACATAATGGTAACTTAAATGTTTTCTTTGAATAGGTTTCGTGATGAGCAATGAACGATTGAAGGCAGAGATCCTGTGGACTCTCAAGATTGTGGAATCACACTACAGTTTCAGATCTGCTGAAAAGTCTGCTGAACTGTTTCGACTTATGTTTCCAGACAGCCAAGTAGCTGCAGAATTTAAGTGCGGTCAAACAAAAGCCAGTTATCTAACTTTATTTGGGCTTGCTCCTCACCTTTCGAAATTGCTTCTGGACTGTGTAAATTCGTCGCCTGAGTATGTTCTTTTGTTTGATGAATCTTCTAACCATAAGACTCAAACTAAACAGCTGGATTTCCATGTTCGTTACTGGAGTGACAATTCTGTAACGACTCATTACCTGACCTCGGAATTTTTGGGTCATTCCGCGTCCATAGACCTTCAACAAAAGTTCAGTAAGGTAATTAGCGAATCAAACTTCAAGCAAGCTAATTTACTTCAAATTTCGATGGATGGACCTTCTGTAAACCTAAACCTTCTTGAGAAAATTAATAACGACATGATTACCAATCACAATGTTGGTTTGTTAAATGTGGGCAGCTGTGGACTCCATGTTATGCACAATGCATTTAGGCTTGGATGCGAGGCTTCTCAATGGGAGCTTGAGTCATTTCTTACATCTGCTTATATCTTGTTCAGAGACAGCCCAGCCAGAAGAGAAGATCATATAAAAGTAACTGGTTCCACATCTTTTCCAGCCAAGTTCTGTGCTCACCGATGGCTTGAAAACAATTCTGTTGCTGAAAAAGCAATTGTTATGCTTCCAGACTTGGAAACATTTGTCAAAGCTGCAATGGAGAAAAAAATAACATTGCCAAAGAACAAATCTTTTGATATTGTAAAAGCTGGAGTCTTATCTACCCCTTTGCTTTCATGTCGTCTGGCTTTCTTTAGTTTAATTGCCAGTATACTTGAACCTTTTTTGAGAAAATACCAAGCTGATCAGCCTCTTCTTCCTTTCCTTTGTTTAGACTTACATGACATTATGAAAAATTTGATGCACAAATTTGTCAAGTCAAATGTACTTAATAAATGTGAAACTGCCCTCCAACTTGTGCAGGTTGATATATGCAACAGTTCTAACCATGTCAATCTGAACATGATAGAACTTGGCTTCAGGGTTGATAGACTACTGGCTGTAGCTAAGAAACAGTCATCAGTAAACAATGGAACTGTCATGGCCTTCAGAGCTGAATGCCGAGATTTTTTGAAAGCAGTTGTTCTAAAATTGCAGGATAAATCTCCACTGAAGTACACCCTAGTGAGAAACATAACTTTCTTAAACCCAAAGACCATGGGGGAAAAAGACAAATCAATACAAAAAATGAAACAGGTTTTGTTGTATTGCCAAGGTGTGAAAAGGTTTGATGATATGACTTGTGACAAGGTATTGTCAGAGTTCCGTAATTTTCTTGACAGTTCTGCAGGTGAGTGTGGTAGTAAGGCTTTTGACCCTATGACACAAAGACTGGATAGTTGGTTTTATGATGCCCTTGCTGGAAAAGCAGAGTTTCAGGTGTTGTGGTCTGTTGTCAGACAGTTACTCCTACTCTCTCATGGTCAAGCTACAGTGGAAAGAGGATTTTCATTCAACAAAGAAACAGTAGCTGACAATCTTAGCCAGACTGCACTAAAAGAACGCAGAGTAATTCTTGATCATATTCACAGTGTGGGAAGGGTGGAAAATGTTGAGATCTCCAAACCACTGATGATATCCGCTTCTAGTGCCTATGGCAGGTATCAACGTTACCTCTCTGAGCAGAAGCAGCAGAAGGAAACAGAAGAAAAGCAGGTCCACAGAAAGAGATTAGGAGATGAGCTGGTAATACTCACAAAAAGGCTAAAGACCACCAGTGCCGAAGAACGACACCTGCTGGAACTGGCTGACAGACATAGTTTCCAGGCTGAAGAGCAAAAAAGTTTTTCACTTATTGAAAGATCTAACAACATGCGTTTGTTAGCCAAAGACAAGAAGAATGAGATAACAAAGATTCAGTCAGACATTGATAGATTACAGGAAGAAATTAAAAGGTGTTGAATTGTGACATTCAGAATTAATGTTTATTTCAGTTTTAAATAAGCCTGCACAATTCTGTACATGCTTGCAATGGAATATGTTAAAAAAAAAAAACAGAACTATTTAGAGGAAATTAGGTTATGTAAACAAAATTGTATTGTTTACTATTGGTAAAACTGTAGGGGTGACAAAGAATTGAACTTCATCAATGAAACTTTTGCTTATAGTAGATGGATTGCTTTGTCATTTTGTAATCTTAATCTTATGTGTATTAGTATATCATGCTGTTTATGTATAAGTATATGTTTGCATGTGTTACATGTATGTATAATAAGAATGCTTAAATAATATCTCAAGGTTAACAAAAATAAATGGGCTGTAATGCTTGACAGTTTCGACTCATGCTATCTTTGGTTTAGCATTAGGATCAAACTCTTTTCATTCCTCATCTGATCCTCCAAGCCTTGGCATTCCTTGTCACAAGAAAATGTTTGGTCTACACATCTGTACAACACTAGTTGCCCTTCCGTATTCGCAAAAAACGCTCTTTTTTCAAAAGGTCTTTAGAAACTTACTCTTTCTTGAACCTTGATCTTCTAGTACTACTGTGCATAGCTCTATTTCTCTCTCTCTTCCCGTTAGAGTGTGTGCGAGAGAGAGACATGAACTGACTTTTGTATTACACCAAAGAATGGCTTTCAGGTTTTGTAATTATTATTACTTAGATTTCTAGAAAACTTGGAACATTAATGGTGTATGTTATCAGCGCGCTAAGGACACTTTTTAAGTTATCTAATCTAAGTATGGCAGACAGGCATCAAAATTAACTCTTTGATTATTTATTACTAGAAATACATGTATTTGAGAACATAGAGAAGACCACAGATTCATAAATAATACATCTTTCCGACCACACAAGAGAAAAACTTAAGCATTGATGACTGTCACTTAGGTCCTTACGAATGCATGAAAGGTCCTTATAAGGTCCTTATAAAGTCCTTACTTGGCACCATCCCTGATCCCTGGGAACCCTGTGAAACTGGTATGTGCTTTTAGCCAAGAAAGACATGTTCACTGAGAATAAAACAAAGATATCAAAATCTAGATCTATGATTTCCCCAAAGCTGACATTTAGAAAATACTTGTTAACTTGGCAGACTGTTGCATTTATTATCTTTACAGAGAGGAGAGCAAACAAAAAGGCTCAGGAAAGGATGTTTATGCTAGTGTTGTCATTCTTTTGAATCCTTTCTCTTTCACTCATTTAATTCTGTTTTACTTCACCTTCACAATGTATGCAGAAAAACTTATTTTAAAATTGCCATTCTTTTTTTTTTTCTTTTTTTTTATTAATTTTAGGTTTTGGGAGCACCACCTTTGGGTAAGTTTTGGTGTTTTCCATCAGTCTTTGATAAGAAAGATGTTTTATTCCGATAGGTAATTTATCATGAATATTCATGACAAAAAATGATTGTTGGTATAATCTTCATGTAGGACTTAAAAAACTAATTTAAGTGCAGAATTATTTTTTTAGTGGGCTGGGGTGTTTGATTCATTTGTAAGATAGCCTTTGTCCATCTGAATCTGAATAATGTTTTGTTCATGACATTAGTTGATAGTTGATAATTTGTTATATTTTAATAAGTTATATACTGGCAGTTTATAAATAACCATGTAGCAGATGTGAGCTAGGTTTTATGCTTGAGTAAACCTTTGACACAATCATGATGTTTTCAAATGCCATATCTAGAAGGGGGAGCAATAATTGTGAGCATTCTGTAGCTGTTCTTACAGAAGAAGTATGGCATTTTTTTTTTTTTTTTGTAGTTTCAGGAAGATCATTCAACTAGAGCAGGGGTGGGCAATTAATTTTCCCAAGGGGCCGCATGAGAAATTGGGATGGTTTTAGAGGGCCGGACTAATATAGTTAACTCAGTTTTACCCAATACTGTATATATAGTATATATACTGGCGGGTGGGCCAGCGGTCGGGCCGGTCATAGACAGGAGGCGGGCCGGATCCGGCCCGCAGGTCAGCCTTTGCCCAGGTCTGAACTAGAGAATCTCTGCATTCATATGCACAATCAGTTGTCTAGAATTCCTGTACCTTGCATCGTTCCTACTGAATGACCAAAAAAGCAATTTAAAAAAAAATAAGTAGGAAATGCAAACAATCTTGTGTTGTGGGTTTCAGCTAAAATGAGATTGTAATGCTTCAATAGGTTATAGCTTCATATGATATAGCTGGGATGAAATTATGACACATCAGCAGTTTATCCGTGGATAATGATGGTCATTGAGGAAGTTAAGAATAGTGAGTCAGAAGTTAAACGTTGTGGATGTGAAAGACCAATCAATAAAAACCTTGTGGGTTGAAAAGACTAAATGTTAATTAATGAGGGTGTGAAAGACTGAACATCATGGGTTTGTCTGTACAAATTCTTTGTTGCATCTTTCAGGTCCAGCCCCTCTTTTAGTGCCTACAGAGGATAGTGACAAGGACCACACCATTTTTTTTTCTGTGTCAAAATCTTTGGACAAAGTTAGCAGGGGACTTTACAAAGTAAGGATCTTTTGTTAAATGGATGTTTGAGGACATTGGCTGAGCTAGAGGATGTGCAACTGCTGCTGAATACACAGAAGGAAAGTAGCATTATGGACTCACACTGGTCTTCATTTCATCTGTTTTTGAGTGAGCATCTCAGCATTGTTGAGATAAAATGTTGGGTTTTTTTTTTAGAAAGCTGGAGTCAGATACATGTCTATTGGTACAATTATCACGCTTTTTCTTGCAAGTAGGAAATGTTGCATAATAATTAACTGACGTGACAGAAGACTATGCTTTGTAGATGTCACATATCCTAGGATATAAATTTGGTTATTTTAGGTGGTTTGTTTTGAGCAAAAGTGAGGGCAGTAATGTTGCTCAGTGTTTACAGTTTACATCATCTTATGAAATAAAGATAGCCAAAGACCAAAATGAAGCTGTGTTTTTGTACTTTCAGTAAATGCATAGTAACTGCAGAACTAACATCACAAACAGATATACAGTGAGAGGACAAGGTCTTTGCTATTTCTAAAGCTGCGGTTCTTGACCTGTTGGGCTTTGGTAGTGCCAATGCAGTCATTTTTCAAAAAGTTTCTCATGTCTCATATCGGTATTAGTGAAATTATCGATCTCCTAGCTAGCGGGGGGGGTGGGGGGGTGCGGACATACCATTTTTCGTCTGGGAGACGTCACAAGTAAAATGTTGAGAAAAGCAGTTCTAAAGTAATAATAATGTAAACGTAACCTGCAGCATCACGAACAAGATAGATGACACTCTGTGCGCAGACCATTAATGACTTTGCCAGATTGTGGTTAGCAAGAGCTGAAGGGTGCACAGGCAGTTGATCAAGTTTAGCCTGGATGTCAGGAATCTTGTGGACAAAAACTCACTGAAAGCCTCAGGCAGTAAAGCAGGTGCAATGACCGTGGGCAGTTGTGGCCTGTTGATGTGGCACAACAGGTGGAGCATGTCCTAAACAGGCTGCTACTCGACGAACAAGTACTGATGACAGGAGTTCAGTTTTGGCCAAATAAACAAAGTGGATGACAGCACTCTTGGCAGCATTTAGCATCTGTTTAAGGACAGTCAACTCAGACCTAAACCACAACCTCTCAACTTGTCGATGCTCCGCTTTAGCTTTCCGCAGCTCAACACAAATACTGGTACAATGGTGCGTGTTTGTTGGGGTGAACTTGGGTACACACATTAGGACCATGGGCTACCAGCACAGAGTGGAGAACGGCTGTAAACCTGTCAGGAGAAGTTGGAGGCAGAGGGCCAGTTCAGTTCCCAAGTCATCACGAAACGTAGACATGTCCATGTCACGAAGACACCGCAGAGGGCAAGACACTGATGTCAGTGCTGGGCGACTGGCTGACTGATCAAACCGCACACAATAACGATGTGAAGAGAACATATTTGACACAGTCGCCATGTGTATGACATGACCAGCAGGTCTGTATACTACCCAATCCAAGATATGATTTTTTTTACGTGAGCGGACTCGGTGACTGGGTCAATTGTGGAAGATATCAATTAGGTCCGTGATCCTTTTTGGTATACAGATGGTTATTTTCATCAAAATGGACATTGAAGTCACCTGCGATCACGGGTATGCCACTGAGCCTGTTGCAGTGGTCAAGCAGATCATGAAACTCTGACAGAAACATATTAGTCAATTTGCTTGTGGTGTTGGGTGGTGGTCTATATAAACACATAAGATGAACTTCTCTATCTGGCAATGAAAGTCTTGCATTAACAAATTCAACTACAGAGTGTACAAAAGGGAGATCAGTGCCAAATGCAAGGTCGATGCGAGAGATGTTTTAAATATCACAGCAATCCCAAATCTGTGACTGTCATGTGGTAATTATTGTATACTGTAGTTACCTGGGTTACATCAACAGACACTCTCATCGCCACCATCTCTGGGCCACGTTTCAGTCAATAGCATAAAACTCCGTGATCTCAGTTCTCGTCTGTGATGTTGGTTGGATGAGACAGATCGAGCGTTAAAAAAGTGCGACAAGGAGGTGTAGCGGAGAAGATGGAGAAGAGCGTTTAGAGTCGAAGAGTGCAGAGCTTCGAGTGATGAAGAAGACAAGCAGATGTGTGCCGTCGATACATAATATCTATCCGACTCCTTAGGCAGACCGTCATCATAAGCAGTCAGACGATGTCGAAGTTGCGGTCTGTGGCGTTGGCCTCTGTGGGCTCTTTTTACAGTTCGGTGCTGCGGCGAAAATGAATGTACATCTCGTGTAGAGTCCGGCTACTCCATGAAGATGGATCCATCTTTAGACCATCAGAGCACTGCCATCATATTTCCTAACACAAACATCAGCAAATCGTTTAGCTGGGCATTGCTGCACTTGTTATCTGTCATCACTGTCGACAAGACTGAACCTGGACTTCTCAGTCACAAAAGCTCCGCCTCATTGCTGCCTTCTCCAGTACTGAAGATATCAGTACCACTCCAACAGCATGGCCAAGTGCCCGTGTGAGTAACACGTCAACAGCATCTGTTCTTCCTAGATTAAGAAATAAATGATAAATACGTATACACCCCTATGCAAGGTGATTCTCAATGAAGACTAATACATTAAATTTAAAGATAAAATATTTGCACGCATCTTCTCTGCACTTTTAAAAGTCTGAATTATTACGAACAAGTAAAACAATTTTCAAATAGTTTATTAGTAAAAGCCTGTATCATAAAACCTATAGAGGCTAAAATGACTGCCATTTATTTCATTTCTGTTACATTGATTCCACAGACTACAGATATCTGAATTTAACAAAAAACTTGTAGATATTCAGTTTCATGTGTACAGTGATTTCTTTCCAATCAAAAATTCTTTAAACATTTCATACACAAGGGAATGTTGTCATACTGATGGAGGATGATTTTAGTGCATGCATACATGTACTTCTAATACTTATTGGACGGAACACAAAAGTATTAAATAAAGAAGTGGGGGGGAAACACATGCCATTAGTTCCCTTGCTCAGTAGGCAGACCTTGAACTTGTGGCACTCATCATTAGAAAACTTCTATCGAGTTTTTCTAGGTTGGTTCCTGTGTGCTTTTGAAAGAAACGTAATATGTAAAGTAAGTTCTCATATAATCAAGAAAAGGAATTAAAATGCATTTTTAAGCATGATGTTCTAAAGACAAATGTGATTTCTGTGTCAAATAGATGTGGCAGACTAAGGTGTTCAAGAATTAACATCTGAAATATTCAGCCATTAACCATTTGCTTGAGCTCATCATTCTTTGCACTGGCCAAATGCAAATGGGTTATGTGCATGTCTTATATATTCAATATGTCATTGTGATAAAGCAATGATACTACAAATTAGTCCTTTATGCGAAGAGATGGAAAGTCGAAAGGTTTATGCCATACATCAGGTCTCCATCGAAGAGAAGGAACTTGCATGCTTTGGTTTCCCTTGGCAGATATCGCACAAAATGTGGATGGATGTTACCAAGCAATGGATTAACAAACCCTTGCTGCTCAAAACAACCATCCTCTAATAAAGATGCATTACATGAGATAATAAACTGTGTGTTATTTTAGAAAACCTTTTCACACTTCCAAAACATTTTGAAATATTGCAATGGTGATTTTTGTTAGGAGGCATGGAAATCTGAAGACAGAATGTACAACTCACATTATCATTTACATTCTTACAGCTATGGTCCTTTATTTGCCACAACTGTCAAAATTTACTATATAGCAATTATGTACAAAAATTGGCAATTACATAAAACTTGCTGCAATAATAAACTGGTTGCTATCACATGATTATCTTCTCACAGATGTACATGTCCAAAGTAGTCATCAAGCCATTCTTCCAGGACAAGTCCAGATAACCAAAAATGTGAGTATATCACATACTCAAGCACTCCAATAACATATCCAAGGAGAACGTCAATGATATGATGCCGACCAAGCAAAATTCGAGAAACTCCAACACATGTGCAAAATAATATAATAAATGGCACATATGGCAAAGAAACAATGTTTCTTGTAAAGAACATGGCAACTAGTGCAGCACGTGTGGCGTGACCAGAAGGAAAAGAAAACTTGTCCACTGAAACTGTTGCAAACATGTCCATCCTGTTCTGCAGAGGTCGAGAACGACGAAAAATCATTTTTGTCAAACCAACAATAATTAAGTCGAACAGTAGTGCTGGAAAAGAAATATAAGAAAAATGATTACATTATTATCTTTGTACAGAATCGTTTATTTTTAAATATCTTCATGCTCTTAACCATTTTCAATAATGCAATAATTCACTGAAAATATGCCTGACCCACACCGATGATGTTACAGAAATATTAAGATAAGATAATACTTTATTAATCCCTAGAGGGCAATTCAGTTATAACCTGAAAGAGGTAATTTCAATAAAAATATTTTGTATATGTCCTAAAATTGTGGAGAAACAGTTGCATCATTAAAATGTTAACAGTTTATTAAAATACAGATTTAAAGTTTAAGGTCCATTTCATTCTAACCCCTAACTTTCCTAAGTCATAGGAAATGCGCCACACAATTTAGGTAACATTTTATCTATGACGTGCAGAGACCAAAGACGTGACCCTTACCAAATAATAAATTAACGATTACTTCAATGTCTTGAACTCTGTGCGAGATCAAAAAAGCAGTCACGGTTCCAGCAAGCCAAATAACCCCATGAAAGCTGATTTCGATGAGTTTCATGAGTGGCCGAAGACTTGCACACGCTGAATCCTTGTGGGCACATACACTCATGGATGCCGTCATTTCTTCATCAAGAATTAAGAAATCTTCCCATAACTGCCAAAGGAATCCTCTGGCAATGCTGTGTGTATCTTGGAACTTTTCGTTTGATGCATGTTTGATGTGACCGGGGTGTCTTTTCCGCATTGTGATCGAGATTTCAACTTTGTCTCCTCATAACAGGGGAAGTAACCTTGTTTCGTTTGGAAAAATACTCTCTATCCAAATATATCTATTTAGTAACTCAAGAATAAGTAGTGTAAATTCAATAAATGTTAGGTACAACATAATTTTCAAAGACTTTTAGGTAATTGTTGTACTCTAAAAAAAAGTCCTGAATGAATGAATCTTGGTCCAGAGTAGATTTAGAGAGTATCCGTTTTGACTGGATCTCCTTCGAGCAGACGACACTTAGCGGCCACAAAAACAAAGCTGGTTGATTCTTGTGCCGCTTCAAAACGGCTTTGAAGGCCAGCTTAGAAGGTCCCGATGGATCATTCCGTTCCAAAAACGGAAGAAACGGGACACACATCATCTATGCTATGGAGATCAGCGCTTAACCGAGAGAATAATAACAGTAACGAAACCATTTGCGTCGGCCCTGCAGAAAGAGACGGACCTCTCATACGGGTGCTACGGATAGAGGCTAAAATTGATAACGAACCCACCCAGATTGATGAAAGTTCACCTGCTGTACTGAAATATAGAACACCAAACTTCAGGTAGTGATTTATTACTTCTCAGTATAAGATGAATTACTCATGTAGCATCTCTGCCAGCATCTCACCTCCCCCCTCCTCCCCCCAAAAAAGTTCGTTTGCAGCACCGGAGCAAATAATTACGCTGTATTTTAACGCTTTCGTTAAGGTGAAATTATATTGGCCACCTTTCAAAGAGTTATGAAGTTTGAAATAATTAAATAACAATATATCTTAAGTCATTTCCTTTTCATGGCATCGGTTCGTACTCAACAGCAAGTTGAGCGAATGTGGTTGCTAGGGACTCGTTCATAGCAAATAAGCTAGTAGCCGTTATTTATTGCAATAAAGATAGCAACAACAATGTGTAGAAAAAGTATGCAGCTGAAATGTGAATACGTAGGTACCTTCTGTCTTATTTAAAGTCACCGAAACAAGGAATCGTTTTATCACCAGGCCTGTGTCCAATCTCTTCAGATTGTACTCGGGTAAGAAAGGTCCCCGAGGTTGCGCATAAAATATTAGCATCGTGTAAAAAGGATGAACTTTCTTTGATTCTAGATCGCTGGCGTGTATAAAGAAGAACAGTTTAGGAGACTCAAAAATAGACTTCTATTATACAAGTAGACATTAAAGACTGTTTCCTTCTCCCTACCCTCTCGACGTCAGCCATCTCACTCTCGCAACCGTGGGCACAATTGCACACTCGCACATTTTCTCTCTCGCCCTCCCTCACTCTCTCTTTTTCACACAGAGGAAGAAGATATTGTAGGTCACTCCCTACCCTACCTTCTTGTCTGTGCGTCTGTCTTTTTATTCTGTCATTCTGGCTGGCTGGCTGGCTTGCTGGTTGTCTCTCGATCTTACCTGCGCATATGCGTCCGGGATACATTTACGCGCACGCACACCCCCACCCCCACATTCTTATATATACCGCTTTGTAAATTGCTCTGTTAAGCCTTAGAGGTGTGAGAGTGCATTTATGCAATAATTTATTAAAATTTATTTTATTTTTGGATATACATATAAGCTCTCCTCAACAGTTAAGTTAAATTTGAAATATCAATTCAGTAGAAGGTAACAATAAATAATTTTATCATACCATGTCACTGTTTCAACACTAGCTATTTGGAAAAACTGTAGCCATGCGGTGCAAGTTAGATGGACCATCGAGCGGGGCTGCATGAGTTCTAATTTTGAATATTTCCTTTCCGTACGTCCCTTTACACTCAAATTTATGGAAAGTGTCTCGTGTAACACTGCCTGTCTGTATCAGCTGGAATTATTCATGGGAAATAGAGTTCGCCTTCCCGCAGGAAAAATGCATTCTTGTCCGATGCTTTTATAAGGCGATTTTCATATTTTCCCGATATCCATTAAACCTTGATAGTGTCATGTATTAAATAATGTTTAAGGTATCTGGCACACACACAGGTAGAGAGATACATTCACTTAGCTCTCCGAACTAAGTGTAAAACCGTATTTGTCAACACGACGAATGTGTGGAATAATTTTAATAATGTTGCTGTTCACACATAGAGCCTCCGCAACAGTAGAGATTTCTCCATTCTGCGAGGCTGAAGCTTGGAAGGTGGGATGGATTCAGGCCTGCACGGATATGACATTTCACAATACCTATGGCAAGGAGGGCTAGTGAGTGATTTTATTGCATATAGAGTGTGTAAATAAGTACTGTATGTGCAATAACTGCATCGTAACCAGAGCTTTGTGAAGACTTTTTGGGAGTGAACTGCCATCTGTTTTGAATAGTGATATTTACTATTGCAGAAAATGCAGACTTGCTTTTTGATTTACGAGTTTTATCTTTTCTTTCGACTGACTTTATGGAATAATCGAAAGACAGTTTTTTAGATTGTGGTTTGTAGCCTATGAAAAAGCACATGAAATATGATTAGTGATTAAGTGCATTGTCTTGGGCTTTATCACATTTTTGGATTTTCCTGATGTCATCAGATTCAATTGAGAAGCCGTTAATATTGCATGTGGCTCAATGCGGACGGACTGGGACTGTGGCATGATGGTGTTGTACATTTTCAGCACGAGCTGGGAGTTTCCGGAGCTGACAAGCGGCAAGCAAAGTATGATCAGTGACTGCGATGGTCGCCATTATCCTTGGTATGGCTCGCGCAACGAAACCGTAATTTTCAAGGTCAGTTCACCTGCACTCATCTTTTGGCATTTTTTGTGTACCTCTCTTTTGTCATGCAGTAACCCTAAGTGGGACATAAAATCACCCGCAATTAAGGTCTGGAACTGTCAACACGTTGATAACTCATGAACCATTTATGTTAATAAAGGCCCAGCGGAGGTGTCAATGACGTCTGTGGCCAATGAAGCGTCTCGACGGTCTCGCCTGACGGCTAGAGAAACACCCGAGCGTTTTGGTTTTTTTGGGTTTTTTTTTTTTTTTTTTTTTTTTGGCACCTGACTAGTAGGACTTGCCAGCATGACACGGGTTACAGGGGGTCACCTGTTCGCCCCGCCACCTGTATGTGGGGCTAGTTTTCATAGTCAGACTGCTGATGCTCGATCGACGCCACCCCTGTTGTGTGTGTGTGGGAGGGAATATAAGAAGTTAAGTAAGGAATCGAGAACATCGCAAGACACTTGGGCGCCCGGTAGTGTAGTGATTAAAACATTCACTTGTGAGCGGCTCAGGGTTCAGATCTCGTCTCGGAACACTGTACGTGGTACCTGTCCGCAGTGCTGGGCATCGGGGTTTTTCTCTGGATACTTCGGTTTCCTCCTCCTCCCTCTCCCTCCATAGTGCGAAATCACATCAGTGTGGAAGAACTTCCTACTACATAAACCATCACAGGACACTTCTCGGTAAGACATATTTGCGTACAGATCACTTGGTCAACAGTCGAACAGCCTTCAGGTTTTTTCAACGCCAAGGGACTTTTTTTTTTCGAGACCGAGACTGGAGCAAGGAAGGCAGAGACTCTGGAGAAAATCGGATTGAGTTAGCGAACCTTGATTCTAGTCATACACTTATAACGGACCGCTAGGATTGCTAGCTGTCGTCTTAATCTTCTAAGGACTACGCGAACTTAGACTGTGAGAGGTAAAAGACCGGCAGAAAGAATCGTCATTCTCAGGGGAGAAGAGAACGTGTGTGTGTACTTGCCTGCCCTCCAAAGTACTGGAATAGGGAACTAAGTTGCATTAAGGTGGTGCTCGTTTGACGGCTGTAGGTGCCATTGTGCATCCCGGTTTGTGCCACCGTATGCTGTGTAACAGTGTGGTCGGGTGAACAAGCAGTCGTCGAGGAAGCGACATGTACGTTCCTGTACTGGGACAGCGCTTGGTTTTCGTGACTGTCGCGTCTTTTGCTTCTTGGGTGGTCGAGGTAAGGGGGCTGGTGGCACCCGGTTCGCATTGCTTTTATCGGTTCTGTAGCGCGCTCGGTAGACGGAAAGAGCCCATGTGTAGCTCGCTCCCAGCTCCACTGGTCGCTACACATGGGTATATCTAAGGTGACCAGACGTCCCGCTTTTGACCTCGTGTCCCGCCTGAATATCGGGCGGGACGCCCAATGTCCCGCTTTCTGGCTTTCTGGCAAGTCCATCAAATGTCCCGGTTGTCTTTAAAAATCACTTTTTTCGGCGTTTTTTGACGGTGACGACACCATCATCGGCACGTGTCCCGCTTTCGCACCCGAAACGTCTGGTCACCTTAGTATATCCGAGAGTTCCCACTTCTCAGCGCAACGCGGTCACCGAGACAAGCGTAAACGGAGAGGCAAACAAATGCTGTAAAACAAAGTAACACAAAATCATAACATATTTACATTTTGTTTTCATATTTACATCTTGTGATCATCTTCTGCGAACACTTCTTAACAAACTAAAACGCTATTTGCTCATTGTAGCTCTATTTTTAAGAATGGTTTATTTTTGTCTGACCATTGCAGTAAATGTTCATTTTTTTCAATCCTTGCTATCTTTGGCTATTTTATCTTAAGTTGTAAATCAGTTTTCTTTTTTTAATCAAATATTTTGCGCTTGTCTCGGTGACCGCGTTGCGCTGAGAAGTGGGAACTCTCGGATATACCCATGTGTAGCGAGCAGTGGAGCTGGGAGCGAGCTACACATGGGCTCTTTCCGTCTACAGAACCGACAATAGCAATGCGAACCGGGTGACCCCACTCGCCTCCTCGTTTACTTCTAGTCCACCCGCACGCGCGTGAGCTGACACTGGCGATCCCGACCGCGACATTAGAGAACAGGTGGGAAAGCTGGTTTAACATGAAAAAAAACCCCAAAAAAACAACTGCTCCAACCTGGCCAACGCTTACCAAACGCGACCCGGAGTTACGGGCAACCCCCACCCCCCTACAGTGCAGAACCCCACGTCTGCTCACCTGCTTGGCGTCCCTGACCCGTAGCTACCGACTGAGTTGACCTTCCTGCTCCACTGCCTCCGGCTGTTTTGACCGTACTAGCCGTACGCTAACCAACCGCCCGCAGCATGCAGACTCAATCGCAACTCGGTCTGAAGAATCTCGACACACGAACAAAACGTCACAAAGCATAGGACAAGACAGCACTGAGAAATGAGGACTGGGTAGTGGGTTAACTACACCGCATCTCCACCATTTTGTCGCGTAGCGCAGTCGTACGTCGCAAGACTCGCTCTCACACAGTCACAGACACACTCGCAATCACAGACTTCCACGCGCCCGACCTGAGCAACAAAACCAACCACTCCTCAGTGGACAGAACGGTGCACGAGGGGACAATACAACACGTAAGTTTATTGGCGGTCCCCAAAATACGACTCGCCAACTTAAAAGAAAAAGAAAATAAACATTACATCAAGCATTACATCAAAAATACAAAGTAAACCAACCGGAGGAGAATCCCTCCCTGCTACAAAAAAGCATTACCCATCATACACAAACATTTAGATACACCCCCCAGACAAACTAATGGTTCAGCACGACACTGAGTGTTCACTATAAGTATAACACAACCTATCCGCCTCCCCGACCACTGCCTGAGGCAACGCGAAGCTGATGCCACCACGTCACACCCTCGTGACGCGTTGATTCTGTCACACACAGAAAACGCCGGAGAAATGTGACTGCTTGCTAGTACCCGTGTCACGCACTGAGCTAGACTCCTACGCACAACAGCATCACGCAGAAGGCACGGGAGACGTATGGACGGCACACAGCCGGGCCCTGGGTACACGACGCCTCCCCGCACCTCAGCTCTTCTCTGTCCATCACAATCTGATTCCCGGCCTCAATATATACTTCCCATCTAGCCCTGTGGCTCCCGCTCTTCTTACGCACATGGTTCCCCCGCCCTCCTGTCTTACGCCAAGACCACGACGACATATCCTGTTGATTACGTCCCCTGTATTACGATATCCCCTGAGGTGGGTCTGTTATCTCGTGCTCCGTCGCAGTTGAGAGATGTGCCACGTGTTGGCCCCTCCCTCTGGCCAGACGATATCGACAGCGGACAGGGCTTGCCATTCTTGCCTATTGTGAGCGATAGCCAGCAAGTCCTGTACAGGACGACCAGTCTAGTCTTGGACGTTCGTAAGCCAGTTCTTCCTCTGACCACCACAGCGTCGGCTACCCGCCAAGCTACATGGTCGGTGGATCGAGCGGGGAAATGACGATTGTCAGTCGGACGAAGCTCTATTCGGTGTGCCGCGATCGTTGGCAAGAGACCTGCTACTCACCTCATTACAAGCGTACTTAGGTTTTCCATTGGAAGCCTTGTTTTCTTGCAGCACCAATGAAAACGAGTTCTTTTGCCAAAAGTTAGGTATGTTGTAAAAGTTTTTGTTTATTTGTAAACGATGTATTGAAGACACATCAGCCTACGTCATACATGGATGAGTGTGCAGTTGAAGAGTGCGTTGGTTGATGTGACCAGGCTCCGTCAGTTCAACCGCTAAATCACACTGTTGGGACTGAATGATAGGGCAGCAAGCTGAGCACATTTCTTGCGGCCCGTGTGGCAGGTACATTAATGTCTTCGGCCACTCATTAAAGTGTAATCAACAACAAATGCCCACTCTTGTTACACCGATTCACCTTACGTTTACACAAGCATCACAGCCAGTGAAGAATAGCGATTGGGTGCACGCGAAGTAAAAGTATTACAATGTATATGTATAGAAATAAAGGAGTCACGGTGACGATTTGTTCTAAATGATGGACTCACGTATCTCCGACCAAATGAGTAAGAAATGTCATGCCAGCATAGGACTGGGAATACTGAACATGCGGGATGCCTTCTGAAGGATTTGCTGATTACATAAGGCAGCAAGGCTTTTTTGATTGATTCCGGTTATCTTGGAACGGATGTTAACACGAGAAATAATACCATTCCTGTTTCCTAGGCCGAAGTTGTGGAAACAAACGATGAAAGAAATAGGGATGAGACTCAAAAACGAAGATCTGATAGAGCCGAGTGAAAATAAGAGAGCTGATAGAGAGAAAGACTGGAGTTGACATATAATAATGATGATGATGACGACGACGACGATGATGATGCAGACTTAGAAATCGTATTTCTTCAGTGTAAAGTAAAGTGTGCTTAAATATTTCTGAATACAGATTGTAAACATTTAAAGCACAAACAGATACAGAATGGACGCAAAAGACACACTGACACAGACCAAAACATATCATCAAATAAACGGCTAGAGACGCGCCAACAGATACAAAAGACGGAGAATCAGCTCATGAAGCATGCGAGGGGTTCGGCATAGGAAAGGAGTGGGAGACTGCGAGCAGGAAAAGTTGAATTTGAGAAGAATTATGCTCATTTCTCTGATTTGAGGTAGCGCATGGAAGCCGGCAGAAAATATGGAACGGTCATAAATAGCACGCACTAACATGATTTTAGACATCTGTACATATTCCAAGACTCCTAGTGGTAACATATGTTCCAACGGCGACAAAGACAGGAGACTGCAGAGTACATAAATTGATTCCGACCCTCATAATGAGGAGTTCAGAAAATTCTTGTTTTCATTGCAGAAAAGTATCAGGGAGTTTATGCTGCTGACACATAGTTCCAAAAAGCGGCAAGATGGCGCAGATGTGGCAGTAGAAAACCACGTAAAGTGGTCCAGAAATAAATGAAACTATTTGGCGCAGGCAGAGAAGAACAATCCAAAAGATAGCAAATATCGTAGCAGAAGCGTACATCAAACAGTAGACAAATCGTAACGCAGATCGACGAAAAAGAGGAAAAGTCGCTCTCTAACCAGTAAGGCGAAGGGACATAGCTCTCCAATCCCTACATGTTCATCCGTAGTTAGGGATGCATACGGTGGCCAACGTTAATGTACGAGATAAAATAAGAAAAGAAAAAAAAAAGACAAAATATTTAGGCCACCGAGGTCTCCAGATCGCTATGAGAAGTTGAGAGAAATCATATTCCTCATTACCCAAAGTCCCATACCCTTCATTTCAGAGAGTTGGAATAGATATGCATGTTTAAGTGGCACAATATAATTCAACAAGTTACACGGGAATGCAAAGTTTAAGTTGATTAATCTCCCACAGTTTAATGCCACTATCAACAGGTGCTTGTATATTTTATAAAAATTGATGTGAACCTAGCGCTTCACGCAAAGTTAATATGCATACTGTATGTGCTTTCTTCTCTTTTCGCAACCGCAAAGCTTACGAAAGGCTCAGTATGACAATGAAAACACAAAACAATTGGGAGATTTTTAATGAAATCAGAATTTTCTTCCCATTTTTGTTATTAGTCATCAGCTCTGTGAAGAAATCCCAATTTTCTTGTCCGTTGTTAATCAGAAGTCTTGTTTGTTGGTATTTTAAGTCGAATGTTTTGCATTCAGGGGCCGTGTGATCGCTATCAGACAGCAACGGTGTTCATGAACGACAATTTCCACCCCCATGTCACGTGGCGCAATCCAGCCAACCGGCACCAGCTGGAGCCTAATCTGACCCACATCGTGCGGGACCAAAGCTTCTACGTGTGGCTGGTGGCCTGGAACATGGTGACCATGAAGTCCTTCGTCCTGCAGACCATCTCCTGGCGCATGCAGGTCAGCATCGCCCAGCGCACTTCAGTGTGGGCGAGACTGGCCGTTAGTTTTTAAATCCACTTAGTCCCGACCTTTATAAATGCATAGTTTCTGACACTTTCCCCAGAGCAAAAGCTTAAAAGCAAGGACACCAACTCGGTTGTTCTGAAGATCGAGAGGGTATGTTTGGATCAGGTGATGGCGCACTCATTGCAGGAGAGTAAAGGGTGCTTTGGGTTTTGGAGCACAACCACACACACACACACACACAAAAATGTTCTTTTCCTTACAGTCGCACATTCATACGGAGGACTTATGGCTATATTCATTTGATGAATTGTGCCAGTGAATCAATCCAGTGCCTGATGGATAGATCGAGCCAACTTTCCACGCTTGCAGAACGTTTGTTGCTTTCAGAAAACAGGAAACAAGAAGGATATTGGGTCATCCTTAGCCCGCATCTCTACAATGAACTAGCTGTTCACCTTGTTCCCACAATTGCTATTTTGTTTTATTTTTGCAAAATGGTTTTAATCTTTCTCCTATAAGTCACTTTATGTTATTAGTTTATACTTGGCAATGTAATATCACGTTTTATTTTGAGATGTTGGACATTTGGCTAATGACATTGACAAGGAACGCCATTTTAACGATTCGCAGGAGCAACCAGTCCATGCTAAACAAGTGTTTGTATTAGGCCCAGCTACAACAATTACGACTCTTCTGCAAGGAGAGCGAAGGATGTGTATGTGAGAGAGAGACGCATATTGTGTAAACAGGCGTGTTTGCAAGTGGCGCAGTGCTTGCCTCCTGCCTCCCTGTAGTGTCATGCTTGTGGCCCCACTGGTGTTGCAGCTTGAGATTGACATCGATCCCAACAAACCGCTGGGCCAGCGCGCCCGTCTGACCAGCAACCCTGTGCCACGCCAGCCCCTGCTGCTGGACTACAACGTGCCCATTCCGCGCTGTGCCCTCACTCCGCCCTGCGCCAACAGTGCCCAGATGTTGGTGTGGCACCCGCGCCGAGGGCGACCCGTCTGTGTCATTCCTCCGGTGTGGAAGACGGAGGCCCATCGTCTGAAGCGAGAGAGCAAGTTGTGACCTGTGGCCTTGACCTTTTTTAGTTGATCTTCTCCTGGCGCCACCGTCCGCTACATTGTGAGTGTTGCCTGCTGGGAACGGGTAGCTAGCAGCGAGCGTACAGCCATGTGTGTTGCTTCCTTACACATACTCGTCTTTAGGCTCTTAACAGCCAGATTTTCTGATGTAACAATAACGGAACAGTAAATATTTATAGCGCTGTATGCCCGAAACCAAGCCTACAGCGCTTTACACACACACATGCACAGAGAGAGAGAGAGGGAGAGGGACAGGGTGGACGAAACCCGGGTACCCAAAGGAAACCACCGAAAGTCGGCACTATAAACAGGTGTTGCATCCATAGAAAGCTGTGTCGGAACCGAGATACGAGTTCACAACACCCGATGGCCAGTGTTTTGGTGACAGGCACTTTAGACACTGCGATCTTCTTGCGTGGAGCGCCCTTTTCAGCTTAGTAGTCGGTCTAAGATTAGCTTGTGTCTTGGGCCCTTCTATCAGTACATTTCACCGGGATTTAGGTTTTCAACAATCATATTTTGTTATGTCGCAGGCCCCTTTCTTTTAGAAGTAGATGCCACTGATGTGTAGGATCTTATGGTATCTTTAAGGAGTTAACTTTTTCTCATAGGAATAGATGGCACTGATCTTTAGGATTGCTTGATTTCCTTAGTGGGCAAGACGAGTTTCAGTAAGCTATACTCCCTAGGGAGACTCCCCCCAATACTTTAGTGAAATATTCTCTGTCCACACTCTTGCCCTAAACCTTGGCTCTTCGTCAGACTCCCTCATTCTATCCTCCCATCCACACAGTCACATACGGAGAACGGACGTCCTCCCTCTGTGCTGCTAAGCATGTGCTGGAACTCTCTTCCACATCTCATTCACCATTGGGACTACAAAGCTACATTCACACGCTCTATGAAAACATGTCTGTTCACAAAGACTATTCTTAACTCCCTGGCAATATTGTCTATCACGCTAACCATCATGTAACGACTCCATCTTACACTGTTTATAGTCTCTACATCCCTTCCTACTATCATCCATTGCTTTACCTTCTAGTCTTGTGCCTTATCTTTAAGTTGTTCAGTGTGTCTACACGTACCTCACTGTCTACTGCTATCTTGTACCTCATCTTTATGTTGTTCAGTGTGTCACTGTCTACTGGCTGTTACTAAGTTTGACCTGTCTTGATCGTGATGTTTTGAGTTACAAGTACACATTGTTATGTTTTGTTTTCCATTCCATGCATTATGTTGCCGGACACTGTAGTAGCCTATACCGGCAGGACTTCTGCTAAGGCTAAATTCTTTGGGGTCCCAGGGACCCCTTCTTCAGATTTGTAAGGGGTCCCTGTTCTTCGCCTACACTTGAAGGGGACCCCATTGACGAAAATTGAAGGGGTCCTCCGAACTTTTAATGCGTACAGTACGCAATTTTTTGCGTAAGCAGAAGCCCTGACTATACCCACTTATTCTGTTCATATGATTCTGAAGTGCGTAACTCTTACAGTACGCGGAGTCCACGCACATGTTCTCTCAATTCCTGTATGTAGAAGTGTAACTCTGGTTTAATAGACGCCAAACCTAGAAACTTTCTTTCTTTGCCAGACTGCTTCCTCCTCCACTCTCCGTCTTTTATTGTGACCTACGTGCTTAGGTAAGTTTCCAAATTAGAAAAATTACTTAGCTTTATTTGTCTCCCTTTCGTACCACTTTCGTGTGTAGATAGATAAAGGCGGCCCGGTGGCGCAATAGTTAGCGCCAATCACCAATACAGCGAAGGTTTGCTGTCCTGGGTTCACTTCTTGTCTCGAGCACACTTTCGTTCTCTGCATGTGGCATCTGTTTACAGGGCTGACTGCTTTGCCTTGCCGTGATAGTCTTAGTTGCTGGCTAGGTGTAAAAAAAATCCAATCCTTCTCCCCCCTCCCCCCGCCTACCACCTTCGTGTGTAGATAATATACAGTGCTTTTCAAATAATGTGTGATTTTTAAGTGCATGTAAGCAACGTGTTACTGTCAGTGCTTTGCCCGCAATGTGTGACTTACGGTTTTGTGCATCTAATGGAATATGCAAATTTCAGTGCTTTCAGGGAATTGGCAGTCGTGTAGAAGAGAGGGAAAATATTCTGTTGTGGGCACGCCAAGCCACGGATTGCCTCCTGGCAATGAACTTGCTTACTGTGACATCGGCTTAAAAAAAACAAAACAAAACAAAACTGCTCCTTTTAGAAGTGAAAGGAAGATGATTGGAGAAAGAGGCGGCTTTGATGATCCAGTGCTTGATGACACCTGTAGAGCTGTGCAATCCAGACTTTCGCTGTGGAACTTGCCGCTCAACGAGAGATGGTCAGTGATTTGTCCTGAGGGCACGCAGTGTCTTTGCCTTTTGTCCACCTCCGGACTGGGGAGGTCAGTGAGCAGCCTGTGTCGCTGCCCAGTGGCGGCCGGCAGCAGTTTGATCCTGATGGTCTCTGGCTAGTCTCTCAGGTGGACACTTGCCTCCTTACTACCTTCACCCACCCCCACTCCACGTTTTACAAGCTGTCTTTCATCTGTTTCTGTCACAACAAATAGGATGTCCTCTGTGCCACACTACTGTGCTGTCAGGTCAAATGGCTCATGGGTGAGGGGGTGGAAGAGACAGAAGCTTAGCGTGTCAAGCAGAAAGGAAATACAGTAAAGAATTCGCGTTTTAAAGCACAGCTTAAGATTTACTGTATGCTCAGATCAATGTAAGGCTTCCTTTTGATTCATCTTAAGTATGTTACTCGAAAAGGAGATCTTTGAGTCATAATGAAACATAATAACTCTTAGCCATAATGAAGCATAACAATACATAACTTGGATCCACGTTCTTGCCAAAACTCATTCAAGGAGGGAGGGGTCGGTGTACTAGAGCTAGCCTCGTTAAACACATCAGTTTTAGAATAAAACGAAATGTAGAAGAAAAAAAAAATAGCAACATGCACAAAAATCGACAGAGTATGGTTTTGAAAACAGTTTTAGATTAGTTTTGGTTTTCTGTTGATGGTAGCCCGGTAAAGGTTTGTAACAAGTACACTCAGCAATCAGGGTAGCACAGTTCGCACCAAGAGCTGAGTTAACAGCGCCTTAAGCCATACGTATGTAACGTTCTTATCTTCCATTTAAAGCCTTTTTTTTTTTTTGAAGCCCTAGAAATGCCGTCAAGTATTTCTTGAATGAATACATTCAGCAGCTGTATGATGATAGCTGAAATGTACTGAAAGAGTGTGTCTTCACACGCTGAGGACCCCGCCGACACCTCCCTCTCCCTCCTACATACACACAAAGCTGTGCACGTACGCGCACACAACAGCAGCTGTCACCACGACAACACACATCCTCGGTCTAGAATGGGAGACGAAGGGTTCATTGTTCCAAGTCTCGCGTGACTTTGGTGAGGACACAGCTTGACGCATCACATTAACCTCTTTGCAGTCTCTAGGTCTCGTCTCATGGCACTAGCAGCGAAGACTCAGAGGGCTTCATGTAAAATGGCGTTTTGTTGATTTTTGCGGGGGAAGAAATACGCTGTGTAAGTGCAATACCATATTTGATACTGTCAAATCTATATTTAGCCGCATACTTGTCTTCTGCATGGGAGCACGCAGCTTTTGAATTTCCTACTTAAGCAACATTTTTAGCGAATTCTTTATTTATTTTCTGATGGCTATGCATTTTATCGATTGACTTGATCTCTGTGATATAAAGACCTGCCTACCTCTTCAGGAGCTTGTGTGGAATGCATTTTATCACCAGTAAGCAGATTTGTCCAGATTGTTTAGCTATGTATATTCTTAAATACAACATGTAAATATATATGTAAACTTAAAAATAAATAAGCACAGCAGATGATAAGGATTTGTTTATGGAAAGTATGTTGGAACGGAATGGTTTGATGATACTGAGGATGAAGTCTCTTTCAATAGTTATTACCTCTATTTTCATTTGTTTTACGAGTACATCACCAAAAACAAGTATTTCTAATTATATATATATAGATATGTGTGTGTGTGTTAGGATGTTGACTGTTCGAGGATTCTTATAAGCTTGAATGAAATCTTTATCTTTTTGGTGTCGATCAAAATGTGTTGTGCAGACTATTCAATGGACTACGAAATAAACCTTTTTGTTGGAGATGGGGGAGAGAGAAAGGGCAGGATGATGCTGTTAACATCGACGATTACACGTGGACCTGCTACCATGGTAACACTTCTTGCCACTAAGCCCAGCGCCAGTTGTGTGTAAAGTGAAGGTGTGAACGGTCCCTTAGCCAGATGTAGAGCGACACAGTCTACCTGCAGCCTGCTCTTTCTTGACGGATTCATTTGCAGCTACGTGGTAATGCACGTGCCTTTCACTTCACTTTGTGTTTGCCTTGAGTGTCGAACACATGTTTTAATTGGGCTGAAGACAAAGAGGCGGTACAAGTCGGTCAGGTTGTTGGTCACTTTGTTCCACTCCAGTTCCAACACTCAAGGAATGGCAGACACACTTGTGCTGGAATGAGCCACTTAGGCTCTAATTGATTTCTTAGCTCCTCTTTCCTTCTGACACAGTTGTAATTATTATAATTAATCTGAAGCTTTAACTGAACACAGTTTTGATAAGGTGATGCTGTTGTCAGGGTTAGGCCGATTACATACAGTCATGACATAGAAGATTGTTGGCGGTGATGAAAGCCTTTTCTAACTGTGCCTTGTAATTCGGACCCTGGCACGCCAACTATGTGACACTCGGAACACACGTAGTCCAACTTTGTAGAAAGTCACAGAGAGATTTGAAAAAAACCAAAGCGCAAAGGGTTAATGTTGGAGACAAAGTGCCCAAGATGTGTGAGGGTAAGGGTTAACTCTGACGCGTGTCATGAGTGCGAAGGTCAGTGGCAATAGCTGTAGTTCTGATATTTTTGCCCAGTCTCAACATCTGGACTAGAGACCCAGTGGTGGGAGCTGGTTAGTAACCATCGACTTGTAGTCTCACGGCTCACTGTGTCAACAGGCAGTGAGTCACTTGGCAGTCCCGTAGCAGATACTTATGAACCTTTTGACACAGACCCCCTTCCCCTTCTCCTTTAAGGTCCAATTAATGATGGCTTCTAGAATTTAAAGACAGTGTTCACCTTGCACCAACTGCCTCCGACACTCACTGTAAGTGTGAAGAGCTCAGGATACTCCGGTGTTGGCGAAGAGCCGGAGATTAAACTCGGTTCACAAGACTTCAGGGTGAGAGAGAGAAAGAGTGAGTGAAGACGAGAGAGTGAGTGTGGCTAGTAGGAGGACTTGTCTCAGCCACAATGTTTGACGGTGAAGACCTAGAAGATGGATGGACAGGTTGGCTCGTCCCTCCTAAATGGATGAAAGGTCCTTAATCATTCCTGGGTGTGTGGATAGGTCTGGTCTCGTGCCAGCATAGCTGACGTGCAGAAACTAGTCATGGTCATAAAGCGCTGTCAGTATGTGTAGACAGTAAGGACAGCTCGTGGTTGTTGAGATGATGACATGTCTTGGTTGAGACTGCCAGAGCCCGTATTTCAGGCTGTGACAGTTCTAGTTCTATAATGTGATAAGTCATGTTTCAAAGAAGCCACATCACCTTTGACATCGCCTACACAACAAAGAAGCAATGCTATCGTTAGAAACTCAGGGACTCCTTTCACCTTCTAAACAAGCGGCTTCTTTAGACTGTCAGATAATCCCCACAGTTGATGTCTGTTTCTTTTTGCGTCGTCGTCAAGTTTTACCTTGTTCGCACTTCTGACGGATTTTGGCAGCTAAAGTGTAGTCACCAATAGACAAGTCTACTCAAGCCTTGTCACTGGTGGACATTTCTAGTCATTGGTGGGGAAGTCGTGTCCGTGAAAGGTCGTGTCAGTGTCCTCGCTCTCCCCACTTCATACTTACTAACTTTATTTACAATATTACATCAAAGTAACGATGGCCCCCTTTGTCGTTACGGGTCACTTGTTACTGACCACAGTCTGTGTGGGTACAGTAGATAATATAGTTATGGGGGTGAGGTGTGGGTGAGGTGTGACAGACTACACTCTGTGTGGGTACAGTAGACTATGTACTTATGTGGGTGAGATGATACTGACCACACTCTGTGTGGGTACAGTAGATTATTATAGTTATGGGGGTAAGGTGTTACTGATCACACTCTGTGTGGGTACAGTAGATTCTATCTTCTCTTGTCGGTGCATGACTTTTCTTCTCACTCAAGGAAGTTTGATGCGCCACGCCGTTTTCGAACCGGCACACATTCGTGTTGGGACACCAGTACTCTAACCGCTCGGTTATTCGCTTGCCACAGTCAATATTTTATTGGTCGCTATGTGCGTGTGCTCAGATGTATGTTTATTGGACTCTTACTGAGTGATGCCATTCAACTTGACTCAAATTACGGCATAATGTAGGTTTATTTTGTTTTCTTGATAATGTTCTTCATGGTAGCGATAATAAAATGGCCACGGCTTGTTTTCAACAGCTAGCTTGACTGAGGTCATAGGTCAGAGAATGCGATGGAGGCACTGGACACGGCCTGGTAGGCACACTTCCGACTCCACGTGTCATCGAGTTCCGGGTCAGTGAAAAGCCCTGGTTCATCACGGATCATGTTAGTCTTGTACTTGGAGGGAACTGACAAAACTGGTTACTGTGTACTCCGATAAGCTTCACTCCGTCATTAAAATGTTTTTATTTACTTCTCGCAGTCGTATATACTCCACATGAAGCCAGCTTTGTTCTGGATGTAAGACAATGGATGGAAGAAGAGTGATGATTAAAAGATGGTCGTTTTAAAACACAAATAGGTGGTGGTGTGGAGGTGGAGGATGTCGCTGACCCGTTGGAGAAACAAGGACAAAGGATGATGGCACGGAAAAAAAACCAACTCAATCTACCCTGACGGTTACATAAGGTCTTTGAATGTGAACGTCGAGATGTGAGTGTTCGTTCGCCCGTGAAAGCTCAGATGTATATGTTGATTCAGCGAAATATCCATGTGAGTCGCTGCTTGTTACTAGTTTCCTTCATCAAAATGACTTCGACCCCGTTTCAAAAAAGCAGGGCAGGCGGCAGAGTCGGTTGAAAGAACAAACTGAGCTCAGCCTCAAGGGCGCTCATCCGTCGTCAGCACTTGGAGTGGCTGGCACTGCGGTGGAGTGTAGGAGGGCCGAGCGGGGGCCGAGCGGGGGCCTGCGTGGGCCTGCGTGGGGGCGCTGTGTGGGGGTGGTAGACAGTTGCAAAACCAAATAAGGGCAACATAAGGAGAACCGTCAGCATGTAGAGCAACAAAGTAACTCGTCTATATTAAGACATTTTACTAAGCAATGCAAACATTGTGTGTGTGTGTGTGTGGTTTGTCTATTATTAGAACATTTTATTATTATTATTACGACTATTACAGTAGTGTGCTTAACATTTGGTTACAAAGTCTGGTTACAGTTAGACATTTCTATATTAGGAAAGGTAAGAGTTGGTAAGAACAAAACAAAATGATGTTGTGGCTGGTGATGTTTATTGGCATCAGCTGTCTCATAAACACACATTAGCAGCTGGTAAATGGTAAAAAGCTTGCAATGCTGCTTTCCTTTATGGTATTCTCCAGCTGTTGTCAATACTTGGATAGCAATGATTGTTTCTAGCTTAACAAATTAGGCATTCATACCTTACAAGCTACCGTGACTTTTACAAAGGAAACATCTATTGTGCGCACACGAAATGAGATTAGCTTCCGGAATGATAGTTGTCTGCTGAGCCCACAGACTTGTGTGATGTAAGTCTGTGCCTGCTAGGCCCAAAGACTTGTACGATGTTAGTCTGGGCCTACTGGGCCAGTGCTTGTCTCTCAGCGCCACCACAAACGACTCACTTGGGTCAGGGATGGAACTTACTTTCTGCAAAGACCATTTTTCTCTTTGTCTCTGTCAGCTTCATCTCACGTCTTGTGCTATCACATCATCATCTACACTGCACGAAACACAAACATAGTCGCGACTAGAGTGTTCATCATGTGAACAGCACAAGGCGCAAACATAATACAAACTGTTGATTACCGTATCATCCAAACTTAACAACGCGCAAACATAATCACTTGATTGTTATTTCATCCGCACTGACCGACGCCCAAACATAATCATGACACGTGATTGTGAAGACCCCTCGCTGTCGGGCTGTTTGTGTGAAGGTACAAATTAGCGACATGGGAAGTGGATGGTCAGAGAGTACTTGAGGCATGAAACAGGGTGGTGTATGTGTGTTTGACTTGTATACAGAGGTCTGTAAGCTAGCCACAGGGTGGTGTATGTGTGTTTGACTTGTATACAGAGGTCTGTAAGCTAGCCACAGGGTGGTGTATGTGTGTTTGACTTGTATACAGGGGTCTGTAAGCTAGCCACAGGGTGGTGTATGTGTGTTTGACTTGTATACAGAGGTCTGTTATAAGCTAAGCTAGCACAGGGTGGTGTATGTGTGTTTGACTTGTATACAGGGGTCTGTAAGCTAGCCACAGGGTGGTGTATGTGTGTGACTTGTATACAGGGTCTGTAAGCTAGCCACAGGGTGGTGTATGTGTGTTTGAC
Source organism: Pomacea canaliculata (assembly GCF_003073045.1). Taxonomy (NCBI): domain Eukaryota; kingdom Metazoa; phylum Mollusca; class Gastropoda; order Architaenioglossa; family Ampullariidae; genus Pomacea; species Pomacea canaliculata. The sequence continues at coordinate 21,883,604 of NC_037600.1, forward strand.
TTGTATACAGAGGTCTGTAAGCTAGCCACAGGGTGGTGTATGTGTGTTTGACTTGTATACAGGGGTCTGTAAGCTAGCCACAGGGTGGTGTATGTGTGTTTGACTTGTATACAGAGGTCTGTAAGCTAGCCACAGGGTGGTGTATGTGTGTTTGACTTGTATACAGAGGTCTGTAAGCTAGCCACAGGGTGGTGTATGTGTGGTGTATACAGAGGTCTGTAAGCTAGCCACAGGGTGGTGTATGTGTGTTTGACTTGTATACAGGGGTCTGTAAGCTAGCCACAGGGTGGTGTATGTGTGTTTGGTGTATACAGAGGTGTCTGTAAGCTAGCCACAGGGTGGTGTATGTGTGTTTGGGGGTCTGTATAGCAGGGTCTGTAAGCTAGCCACAGGTGGTGTATGTGTGTTTGACTTGTATACAGAGGTCTGTAAGCTAGCCACAGGGTGGTGTATGTGTGTTGTATACAGGGTCTGTAAGCTAGCCACAGGGTGGTGTATGTGTGTTTGACTTGTATACAGAGGTCTGTAAGCTAGCCACAGGGTGGTGTATGTGTGTGGTGTGACTTGTGTATACAGAGGGTCTGTAAGCTAGCCACAGGGTGGTGTATGTGTGTTTGACTTGTATACAGAGGTCTGTAAGCTAGCCACAGGGTGGTGTATGTGTGTTTGACTTGTATACAGAGGTCTGTAAGCTAGCCACAGGTGGTGTATGTGTGGTGTATACAGAGGTCTGTAAGCTAGCCACAGGGTGGTGTATGTGTGTGGTGTATGCAGGGGTCTGTAAGCTAGCCACAGGGTGGTGTATGTGTGCTTGACTTGTATACAGGGGTCTGTAAGCTAGCCACAGGGTGGTGTATGTGTGGTGTATGCAGGGGTCTGTAAGCTAGCCACAGGGTGGTGTATGTGTGTGGTGTATACAGGGGTCTGTAAGCTAGCCACAGGGTGGTGTATGTGTGTGGTGTATACAGGGGTCTGTAAGCTAGCCACAGGGTGGTGTATGTGTGTGGTGTATACAGGGGTCTGTAAGCTAGCCACAGGGTGGTGTATGTGTGTGGTGTATACAGGGTCTGTAAGCTAGCCACAGGGTGGTGTATGTGTGTGGTGTATACAGGGGTCTGTAAGCTAGCCACAGGGTGGTGTGTGTGTGTGGTGTATACAGGGGTCTGTAAGCTAGCCACAGGGTGGTGTATGTGTGGTGTATACAGAGGTCTGTAAGCTAGCCACAGGGTGGTGTGTGTGTGGTGTTTGAGTGACTTGTACACAGAGCGATGTAAATGTGCCCTTACATCAGGTTTCACAAGTGCTACAATGTTTGCAGCTAACTTGCCAAAAGAAGTCGCACTTAGTTTTCTACGGATTACTCACGCAGAGCTCTTGTGTGCTTCGTGAAGAAAGTGCGAGAGACGAAAGAAATTGCACGATTCTCACCATCTAACTCTCCATTGACGAGTCATCTATAAGGTTAATAAAATGTCTCTCAAGTGACGACCAGTCACCAATAAAACCTGTATAGTCTAATAACTAGCTGATCCTACTTGTGACGTGTGACCAGTGTAGCTACTAGTGACTAGCGACTAGTCTGTTGTAGCAAAGCTCAGTAAGCTGGTGTGAAGCGCGTGGAGGCTATACCGACATAGTCATGGCTGTATGGACATGGTCAAGACTGGACATTGTGTAATCACTCACTGGACAGTGGCTGGCAAACAACTGACGGGATGTCTGCACTGCGGACTACTTTGCAGAGCACGTGACTTGCACGTACACCAGCAGTCGTCACACATGTTCACAGACAATATCTACGTCATTAAAGCTTTAGCCAATCACAAACCGAAAGGTATTCCATTAGGTCATCATCAAAAACAACCACGACTTCACTTATCAATTACTGTTTTGCTTTTTAAAAAATTCTTTCTCTCTATGATTTAGTCACACCTAACCAGACAACCTACTCTTTGGTTTCATTGTCGGAAAAGACGACATAAATTCGGCAAATGTAATAAGATGGGAATAACAAATATCACAAGATGATATTAAGTTGTACTATCAAAGGTGTCTCAGAACCAGCAAGAACAGCAACAGACATGCACAGAAGAAGAAAAGCGGTAATTTGTGGTAACTAGAGTTTTACTAGCCAACAACTAAGGCTACACCACGCCAAAGCAGGTGCAACATGCAAGGAAAGCAGTAGGTTGGGGGCTGACCAATGTATCAACAAACAGTATCGAGGCCGATAAATAATAACACAAATAACAATGGAGGAACACAGATTGGTGGCGTGTTTACGTCAGTCCTACTTACAGAGTGGCATGCTCTTCCACTACCCTGCTTTGAGAGAAAAGACATGGGAAATGATTCACCTGCAGCATGTGCTTTCTACCGAAGCTGAACACGTTAAAGCCGCGCGGTTCTCAAACAGTGGGACGCGCCCCTCCTCCCCCCAAGGGGGCGCGACGTGCTTACAAGTGGGGCGCGAAGGTGGTCATTTTTAAAAAGTTTCTTATACCGGTATCAGTGAAATTAGCTTACATTGCTCGCTAAGGGGGGGGGGGAGGGCGGACGTACCTTTGCTCGTCAGGGGGGCGTCACAAGTAAAAGTTGAGAACCGCTGTGTTAAAGTGTCGCTTGTGACGTGTTTCACCGGTCACAGTGACTTGTTACGAACTCCTGTTGACCTGTAGATCATGCCATGCGTGACGTGTTACAAACTGCCGTTGATCTGTGGGTCATGTGATATGTGACGTGTTACACATTTCCTGGTGAAACAAGCGGTATGAGCGTTGGATCGTTACTGACGCTAAAATGAGTTGAGTGATCAGTGATGGGTATATGAGGGGTTCCGCTAACACTAATGGCAGGAGGGAAGTTATGGGACTACTTTTAGCGAGAACAAGCCCACTTGACGCCCTGAGATCAGTCCCTGTTTATGTGCTGCGCTCAGCACCACACGAGGACGTAGCCGCCGTCTGACTGCCACAGCTGCTGGCGATGCGCGCGCACGCTATTGGCGGAGTTGAAAGGTCGACGAGCAGACGGCACGCTGCACAGTAGCGCCAGGCGCAGCACTTGCAGCAGACGCACCGCTGGTCTTGGCAGCAGCATCTTGGAAAGCAAATGTTTCATTAGTTACACGCAGACAAAGACTTTGCCAGCCACTGGCTCGTGCACACAAAGCGAGTGACTAGTAAACAACTTGTACTGATGCGACCTCGTACAACTGCTGACAACTGTCGACTTCAACAAGTCACTTTGCTGGTGGACTACAAACGTCATTTTGTGACCAACAGGTAGCTAGTGGCTATTTTTTGCATGTTTATTTATTACATCTATCTTTCCCAGTTTAAGCATCGACCTTTGACCAAGGTTTTCCTCGTCGAGAGATGATTGTGTTTGTGTCATAACTGGTCAGCGAAGAGAGACCAGCGGGGCTGTCATTGTGCTGTCGTCTGCTACCATCAGGGTTAGTTAGCGTAAGGCGACGTCACCCACAGCCAGTGACATGCACCTGAGACCATTGCACCAGGTATCCTGGTGTTGTGGCACCTGAAATTATCGTACGGTGAACTAATGTGCCAAATTCACTTCAATCGTTATAATTGAAAGAATTCACCCAAGCCATGATCTCGCATGTGCCTTCGTGAAGTATGTTCTATTTATAGGGGTGCTTGCACGCAGTATTTATAACTGATAAACTTTCAAATTTGCTTTTCACTGGCATAATCGTTGAAATTATTCACTTGAGCTTTCAACGAAATAAACAGAGTGTGAACTTGTGAACTTGTGAACTTGTTACAGCTGAACAGAGAACTTGAAAAGTGTGTAAATACTTGGAACAGAAGTTGAACATATTTTCAAAATAATGTAGCTGGTTCTGTTAATGTCTTTCTTTGTAATATTCAATGGCTTAATTATACTCGTATATACATTTCGTTTATATGTATTCAGTGTGTGTAGAGGTTATGTGGGACAGGGTGTTAATGCATCTGTGAAGGCTGCATATAAGTAGCAGATTCTTGAGCCTGTTTATAGCTGGTCACAGTGATTGGCAGTTCAGCGAAAGTTGATTGACAGTTGAAAAGTTAACCCCCAGAGTAGTCGTTGTGAAGCAATGGCAAGTGGCTGCCTCGGCACTAGGTGGAGAACTGACGAACATGTGTTTAGTCTTCCTAGTTATACAGCAGAGTCCGAATAGCGCTTGCCTTTGGTGTTCCCCCATTTGGTGTTCCCCCCATGTTCCAGGCTAGCACTTTATCTCCTTTCATGACTACGACCCCATGTGTCAACAGCGGGTTCCTATGGTTACAAGAATAAAACTTCAAGAGTAATTTTAATGTTAAATCAAATCTGGAAAAAGAGTAACGTCCATGTTATGTCCAGTTTAGAGAGTTACTATTATGTTACATTCGCTCTAGACTCTAGACAAAGAGGATCAGTAGCATAGACAGCGACAAGCAATGGAGAGACAGAGATTTGAGAGACAGATACAGCTGGGAGAGAGAGTTGAGGGGCAGATATACTTAGGAGAGAGATGGAGAGAGAGAGAACGAGACAATCAGACACAAAGAATCAGTTGACAGAAAGACCTGGGAAAGAAAGAGTCATGCGGATAGAGAGAAAGAGTCACGACCCAGTCACTGTTCAAATTAATTCTGTCATGCTACGGGACAGTTACACACGACCCGTTGTTCACATCCATGCAGTCACAATCACCGTTGTTCGCGAAAGTTCATCCATACACCACTGGTTGTTCACAGACGGTCAGTAGTACACCACTGGGTGTTCACAGAAAGTAGTACACCACTGGGTGTTCACAGACGGTCAGTAGTACACCACTGGTTGTTCACAGACGGTCAGTAGTACACCACTGGGTGTTCACAGAAAGTAGTACACCACTGGGTGTTCACAGACGGTCAGTAGTACACCACTGGCCGTTAACACAGCGGTGCTGAGTGATGATTTGTTCAAATCCCCGGAGACTTCCTCAACACGCGCCAGTCACATGACGTGAAGGCGAGCGATGCTTTGTGTGCACGTGCGATCAGCATGCTTGACGACATCAGCGCGTGAAACTAAGGTGGCTGTCGTCGTTTCACATCCGTAGAGCAGGATGGATACTACAGGTAGAGATTGTACTTCGTAGTACTGATGTTATAACTGCTGTCCCCCCTGTCCAGCCTACCCGCCTACTCATCGCCGCTGTTGCTGTCATGGTGTTCATGCGGATATCTGTCTTGAAGCTGGCGCCTTTGGAGAGGGTGGCTCTCTAGTACTTAACGAAGATACAGATGTCTGCATTGCTGTTGCCGATGACCATGACTGGACTCTTGTCAGCACTGGTCTCCATTCCATATGCGTGTTAATTGTCAGCCTGTTGTGTGGTCTTGCACTTCTCCCTTAGTGCTTACTATCATGGCAATCTTGACTGGCGGCCACTGTCATGTGACAAAAAGGTCCTGTTTGGTTATGCAGCGGGACTGCACACACACACACACGTATCCACATGCATGCTTACCTGTTCATTAGCATTCATTTAGCACCTATGCATATTTGAATACTTCAAACTAAGGGAAAGCTTGTTTGTGTTAATACATATTGTTATCGTCTTTTTCTCTTCATCCACCAGTCACCAGAAGACACCTGGTCAGCAGAACTGCTTCTGTGGTCAGGACACTGCACGTCAGACACCTCCCCCATCTCCTGAAGGCCTGGTGCTAGGCAGGTGAGTAGTGCTTCTTACTGCCTGGACACAAGAGGGGAGGACATCGGTACATTGGACTGGGGTGGACTGGTAAGTCTAACTCTGACATATGAAGTGGAATAACCCCGATACACCGTGGAATGGTAACTCTGACCTTAACACGCAGTGAGGGAGTGGCTTGGTAAGTCCAGAGCGGCTTTCAGCGAGAGTGTAGCGGTCCACCTGAAGTTTTCACATCAGCCCTAAACTCCAAGCTTCCGCAAGGAAGTTGAGTCCCTGGAGTTTCTCTGTCAGCTCTGACCACCAGCGATGTCGAGGCTGTGGGCAGTGAAGGTGCCCCGACTTGCCCTGACCTGGGACTGCGTGTCCATCCTGCTGAGCCTTGTCATGGCCGCCTCCTCAAGTGACCTCGAGATGTTACAGCCTGGGTAAGTCAGTCTTTGTTTGTTTCCTTCTTTCTATCTTTGTCGCCGTGCTATTGGACACACACACACAAAGACGGATAACAAAGAGCACGTGAGCTTGCTCCTACTCGACGACTGTGCTCATCTTAGACTTGTTGTCAGCTTTACGGTTAAAACTTGCTCCAAGGGTTAGGGTTCTTGTGGCCCTCGTTTTTTAATGACGAATGTTTACATCACAACAAATAACGACAGGCAATATAGGGATGTGTAAAGACACCTAATAATGTACACAACACGCATACAGACATTTGGACATGAACACATGCATAAATAACGTTTGGGTGATGTGCAAGTGTCTAACACACCTAAAGACACTTGGAAATAAGTGTTGAAGTGCTCGTATGCCGAGTGAGTGTGTGTGTGATTAATCTGTAGCTGCTGAAAGGCATCGACATAACAATGTAGGAGTTTTCAGTATAAAGACAAAAATTTTCTATTTATAATCGCTCAGTTCCAAACTGGCTTAAAGTTATGTTTAGACGCAGCACCAGGCGCTTTAATGCCAAAGGTCGCTTTACAAAGAATCGGGTGCACCAAGCACCACCAGTGTCACAAGTCACGCGCACTCCACGCCCTCATACCCCTGGCAAGAAGTCCGCCATCGGTATGTAGGAGCTAGATGGCCTGTTGTATTTGCTGTTGTTGTAACACGTGTCTGTACCCATGCATGCGCGCAGCAGGACAAGAGTGAGGTGTGCGAGGGAACAAAGTGTCCATTGTTTCATCGTTATCCCAGCATTCTCTCGCACGATGCCAGAGCCCCGATAAGCCGCCACACACTGGCAATGAGGGTTAGACTGGGATCTGGGAAATGTCAGTAAAACACGGCACGTGTCTATTAGCCAGACTATGCGACAGACATGGAGGGAGGTTACACAGGAAGGACAGAAACACCAGTGTGAACATCAGAATCAGCGAGGGAGAGAGATACTAGAATAAATGTCAGGGTTAGGGTTCGAGAGAAACACCAGAGTGAACATCAGAATCAGGGTTTCTGGATGTTTTCATCGAGCCCATGCTGTGGGTATCTAGGACTGGAATGTGGCCTCGCCCTCAGCTACCTTTTGCTTTCCACGAACAATCTTTGCTTCTGGCTGCCAGAACAATGTTAATGGTAGGCAGAATAAGTTTCCTAGACAAGAGGCAGGCATCGACCTCGTACTTGTGTTTCAGTTGGAGCTTACCAACCATCAGGCTACGACACCCTCACCAGACAAGCTCTGTCACTGCCAGTTTGTGATAGGATCGTCAAAGAATAAAATGGCTTGAATCTTGACACAGCTCTGCACCTGTCGCAGGACAAAACTGTACCTGTCTCAAAACAGCCGTACCTGTCTCGCGACACAGCTGCGGGACTCGAGGCCACCAACACCTACGCGTGGACATCACCTCCTGGTGACGTCATCAGCAGCTGGCCGCGGTGTTGCCGATGTCGTCGTAATGAGAGCTGCGGTGACGTCGAGGGCCGAGCAAAATAGCTGCTGTGGGCGGCATCGTGCGCGATTCGCTTCATATGGAACTGAAGTGTTCTGCGCGACCTCCACTTCCGTTTGGCCTGTTTGTTTTTGGCTGCAAATAAAACTGATATTTAGTGAGTCGTACACCTGCTACATCAATGCCTGTTTGAGCCTTCTTACCCACCCACCACCCCCTCCCTTTCACTACACACCCACTCGTTCACACACACCCTCCTCCCTGAAAGGGCACAAGGCCGTAAAATCTGTGCATTAGTCAAGAGTTGCAGTTCCCTGGCACAATCTACTTGCAGAGTGAAAACATCGCCGTCCATTTGAAGTGTAAAACGAGAAGCGGAGGGATGGAGTCTAGTGGCATCAGACAGCGACATCAAGAGCTGCTGAACAGGGTGTGAAAACAACTCACACATTGAGGTCCATCCTGCTTTCCGCCAATGCCACATGTTCCCAAGGGAGACAACTCAGGGATTAACAGGCAAAGGGTTTGACACTGGGTGCGCCCTCTGGCGTGAAATATTCCGATAAGAACGTTACTTAACAGCTCTTCAATGTCCGTTTTTTAACGGTTTATTTTCAAGACGCTAGGCTCCTTTCCTTTTTTTGTCTGGAGGCAGGGACTAGGAAACAGCGCGAGTTTGACGAAGCCAGCCTCATGCTTCTTGATGGAAGCATTCTCTTGATGTACCGCCCGCCTTTCTTGTCTGATACCAAACCCATACCTGCTGGGCTGCGGCACTCTTTTACTGCTATTTTTAGACATATACCTGTGACTACTAGCGGTTAGGATTGTGGACTCAAATAAAAAAAATAAATAAAAGATTGTACGGGGGAACCAACATGGCCATCAAGAAAATGATGTGTGCGGGGCGACATGGCCATCATAGCACACTATTGTAGATACCCGTAGCACCCTTAAGACTTCTTGTCACTTTGTGTGCTTGGATCGTTGTAGAGATAGAACAGCAGGGAAAAAATAGGAATAGAATGTTGTACAACATCGGTGTGTGTGTGTGTGTGCATCTTGCTCGCAGACGATTTTTTTTCAATTAAGGGTATAGTAACGTGCTGTGTGACGTCCGCGACAGACAGGATGTGTCGGTCATTGTTAGGATTTGAACTCAAGTGATCGGTGGTGTGTGGTTAGCTGGATTAGTGATATATATTAGTGATAACAATCAAGATGGCTATGAGCAGTGTCCAACCATATCATGGCATCAGCTGACATAGGGGTCGAGGTGACGTCATCGGAGGACAAGAGAGACGAAAGAGTCCAGTGTAACTTGTCTCATTGAACACAACATCCTATAAAACAAGCAACTTTTCATGTAAACAGACACTAAAACAGACGAGATTCAAACTGATCCTACTCTTTACGAGATTCTAAGCAGTTTTATTTTGCCTTTACATTCCATGTAACTCCTAGATTGACTAAGGTGAACGAAGTGAGCAAGTGAAGTCCCTAACGACGGCAAGGCCTAGAGCCCTAGACGAAGGTGTTGTCCAGGGCCAAGTTGCATCTTGTGTCGGGCGTCCAGGGCGGAGTTCAGTCCGTCGACGTCCCGAAGTGTTGTTCCGCGACCCCAGCGTTGGCAATAGCAGTTTGAAGTGTGTGCGTGCCAGCTTAGGAGATCCGGGTGGAATGTACTGTATCTTAGTGTGTTTAGGAAGTGTGTAAGTGAACCTGTACGCTCGTCGTGGATTGAGTGGGAGCGGTCCTGACGCAGAGATACATCTGACTTTCTTTACGTTTGGTGAAGTGACATTAGCGGACAGTAACAGTAAGTGTTTTCAAACTTTCTATAAATTATCAAGGAGACCATTTGTATTCTGGACCGAGTTCCAGAGCGGCGCTCCGTTTCTTGGTGCAAGACCGGTTGAGTTAGAAATGTTCTGTTGGATGATATTGATGAGTGACAGAGGGTTAATGAATTTCCTGTCTATTTGAGTTAGTTTTGAGAAAAGTTTGTGTAACTTCATTCTAGGTGTTAATCTTTATTTTGCTTTCTGTGTGTATACGACCTGTTGCCATCTATCCTCCACGAGAGAGGATAAGTAACAGCCAAAAGGAAAGAAAAGAAACTTTACGGCAAAGTCGACAGCGGGTTATTTTAGTAAAGAAAGACGAGAAGCCCATGGACAGATCGTTGTGTTTTGTGTTGTATGTTGTGCGTGAACACCGTGTGTGAGGCGGTGACGTCAGTGTGTGACGTGGTCGTGACAAATATTAACCGTAACCCTACCCTCTGACCACTTTAGTGAGCATGCGGTGACAGACTACATATTACTATAATATTATATACATAATATTACTAACTAATATTACTAACCTCTGGCCACTATACTCAGTATGCGATGACACTACAGGAAGGTCAGGACAGCTGTTGTCGCATGCTGAGTATACCTTGTAGACAGCTATCTCTGTATACTCAGTATGGAGCCAACCGTTTGCACTTGTTATTTTCCTCCTACACACCAACTTACCCTTCTCCTCCGACACATCGACTAAACATTGACTGTGAGGCGAAAACTGTTTATAATAAGGATAGAGTTTGTTAGTCCACTGACTGACAGTACCTCGTGAGGTACAGCTAGCGTGCCACTCGTGTACACTCACTTCCTGCCGTCATGGTGATGAGGCCTTCAGTTGTGAAACGCTTTAAACAAATTGACACTTTCCAAGCAGCCCTCATTTTTCTGTGATCTCACACTTTCATAAGGTCAGCAGATTCTCGCGATCTTTTTTTTCTGCCCCTCGCCCCCCCCCTCCCCCATGCACGCATGTCCAGTTCAAATTCTTGAAGTATTAAGAGTATTTTCCAAAGGCATATGATCCGCAAGTCAGGAGAATGTTTGTAGTTAGTGTCGCAGCCTGAGCATTAAGCAAGAATGTCTGCACGAGTGTTTGCACTGCACCAGGATCATTCATGCTTGTGCATCGCGGTGAACTCGCGTCACTCTAAACATCTCGGGCCTAGGAGCCTCGTTTCCGAACAGGGCCCTGGCTGTAAGTGGCCTGCAGTTCCCCCTGACAAGTTGGTATTTAGGAAGAGGAAAATGGAAAATTGATGTGTATGAGGAAACGGGAAAGCGGACGCGGAGAATTAGAAGCAGCTTTGATAACTCTTGTGAAGCCGCTAGTACGAGATACACTATCAGACCATCACCAGCTGCCGAGCCAGGCCGCAGCACTTCTGTGTTGTAGTTTAATGAGAACATCAACATCTGTATTTGATTAAAACATCAAATGTTTTCTTTCTGTTTCCGCGAGAGTATGTTATTCTTGGTGTTTGGGGTATCAATACTGCGAACAGAAGTGAACGGTGTTGAGCGCATACTGTGCCTTTGTGTGATGTCACCGCCTGTTGGTCTCATTAACAAAGACATAATTATCAATGAAACAAATGCGGTCGTTAATAACCAGTACCCTGTCGTTAATAAAACGATCGGAAAGGCCAAGTGACCTTGCCCTCAAGTGTCCTAGGCTCCCGTTACTTGAGGCTTGTGACACACAGACGTCATTATCAAAATGTCCCGGATGTATGGGATGGTTACCCTTGAGTTTCACGTCTACATCAGCGCCATCTGTCCTCCTTCAGATAAGGCTTCTGTTTGAGACCCACGTCAGCAGCATCGGGTGTGTCCCTGAGATAAGACTTGCTGCTTGGCCACGCTACATACTTGCTACATACTAACAGAGGACCTTCAGCACATAGCAATATCTCAACACTGGACTTGTCAGAACTACTAGATACAGCACTGGACCTTTAGCTCACAATTAGACATTCACAGTTGACTTTTGCAACATAATTTGATAGTGAGTATTCATTTAAGAAGGTAGGAGTCAAATCTTTAGGCGAAGAAGAACTTTTAAAACTCAGTCTTGATCTGATGTGACAAATTTGCAACAAACCATGATATATTTTAAAAACAGTCTGGATCTCAAAACTTTAGATGGTCGAGGTTAACAGAAAGCTCCTATTGTTGACATTTAAATGCTATGTACTGTTTGTTTCATTCATTATTAACAGTTGTTAACTATGGCAGTTAACAACTCCGCAATTGTCCTTATTATCATTCTCATCTCGATCATGGGTGTCACGTGAGTGACCCTGTGACTACGGATCGCAAAATCTCACGTGACCTTCCTATAACGTGATGACAGCAGGCATGCTAAGCCCATGGACTTGTATCAATGTGTTACAAATCCGCTTGGTGAGACGGGAACCAGAGTATTTCGCGGAGGGGAGAAATTCATGGTCGCAACACAGCAGTTGCTATAGCTGGCACGGTCAAACACAATGAAAGTCGGTCTGACCGAAATCTGCATTCAAACCAACATCAGTATTCAAGCTCACACACACACACACATTACCCATAAAAACAAAATGTATTTTGCGAGGTGAGGGGTAAATGTGTGCGCCACAGTCTCGATACCCAGGCCGGAAGTTGGATGTCCAGCAGGTTTCTTCACATCTTTCTGTTTTTATTTTCAGTCAGCTGTTAAATGCGTAAACATTCCTTGGAGAAACTCGAGTAAACACACCAGAAGGTCGTGAATAGCGATCGCTTTGGCAGAAAATTGTAAGGCTCAGGACAAGGCCTAAGGTCTCAAAAGAAAATTAAGAAGCAGAAAGTACAGCAAGGAATGGTTTCCTTCATACACACCAACGCGCGCGCCGGATGAGCACGAGCAAGCGAAAAGACTCTCAGCTCAACGGCCAGTGAAGAGAATATTTGAGCTCAACGTCAAGTACAGAATATCTATGAATCCAAAGTCCAGGAATATTTTTTGTTGTTGTTGTTGTTGTTGTTGTTGTTGTTGTTCAACATAGAGTAGGAGTACATTGTCTGTAATGTTGTAATGGCGTGTCAAATACTGACATCTAGGAACGTCAAAACGAACTCATAAAATATTTTACAGACTGAAAGTTTTACAAATTCAAACGAAGAAATTGATTTTGGCTTACAATATTTATTATGGGTCAGAATTATTTTATTGCTAAATGTGCCATGAATTCCAATAATATGGCAATGAAGGTAACAGCCTGTAGTTACAAGGAAAAAGTCCAATCCTCGTGGTTAAGATGGACTGTTACGGGAAAGAAGGTAACCGCCATTTTGGTAGATATCAACACGTTATTGGAAGGAACGTCTATTTGATAGTCTACAAAAAACTCAGGGTCTGTTAAAAGAAATCTGTTAAAAATATGTTCTCATGTAATGTTTGAAAACTATTTTAATGAAACATAACAATTAAACGTGTCTTACCTAAGTCTTACACTGACTTTAAAGTTGTTGTCAAATTGTTTACAGAAAGGTAGCAATGTCAGATACTAGAACACTTTATAAAGTCGACAACGGATTTTGTGCATCCTTCGGGGAATTCGAACCCGAAGCGATGGCAAAGTCCCTAAAATTGTGGGTTAGGTCAAGTGCTGCTCCTGCGACAGTGTAAAAATGCCGCTAAGAGATGTCCAAACTGCTGCTCCAGACCTGAAATATGGGCTTCTCTTCTCGAGGTTTATTTAGCAAGCCATACATATTTCTGTAAGACGCCTCACCCCACAATGAACCTTGTGGTTCTGTGTTGATCCCCAGTATTAACCCTGCATCTTTCAAGAGCCGAGACTTCTCTGGGCGCTGGGGATGATGCCAGGTCTACCAGAGGCAAAAGGCACAAGTGACATCGCAGATCGATGCAAATGTCTGGTTATTTGTGAAGGCAGTTGTTAACCTCTACAACCTTTAGACGTCTAATTAATATCAGACAACTTCATAAGCACCGAAGAAAGTAAAATAGAAAAGGTTTATGATCCATCATTCACTATAGCTAGCATAGGGTGAACCCTAACCCTGAGTTAACTTGTTTCAACAATATTTATTAGCGTCGCTTACTGAAGCTGCACAGAAACCATAAACATGGCTGACAAGGTTTGTTCTCTCTGCCCTTCCTCGTTCTTTCGGCTCGTGCAGGTGCCACGCGCGTTGCTGCAGCCGCGGGAGTCGTGTGCGTGGGTACGAATGTGCGATCTTTTTGTGTGAAGGTCTCATCGGCTTCAGTCTCTCCATCTTTCCAGATGGAACTGGTTGGGAGAGGGAGGTAATCAAGCATGTATCTAGAAATTGTCCTCTCATCCTCTCCACCCCAGTTCAGTTCACCCTCCATCACAAACAATTTGTAATAAGGCCACAAACTCGACAGGTAAGCACACTGAGAGGTCAGAGAAAGAGACAGACACTTACCATTAACCCTAACCCTGACCCTAACTATTGTATTTGTCACAGACGCGCCGGAGTTCAGAGTTTGTCCCCTAGAGGCGGTCTTCTGTGAGAGATTCGTGGGAATATACATTTATGGACTCAGGGAACATCAGTCACCAGTGACTGCAACTGTGTTCTGAGTACACCCTCAAGTGTCAGCGGTGTTTGACAGCGACACTGTCAGTACACCCCGAACTTTAACTTCTAATTCTCTAACGACTAACTATTAAACTGATGAAATTTTTTTTAAAATTAGAATAATTATGTAACTATGAGGAGTAACCCTTGGATTCATAGGAATAAACATATTCGTTCTTCTACTTTTATCATGTACTTTCACGCGTCAAGTACTGTAACATTTCCTTTCAGATGTAAACCCCAGAACCTGTAAGAGGCAGACCGTGAAAAACGCGTACGTGTCTGGGCGCGTGTGAGCGTGTGTGACTACCAACCCTCGTCCTTCCATCTGTTTCATTGGTTTGTTCTTGTCAGCACCATTGTGGTCTCAGAGGGCACAAGTCTTTCTAGTAGTCCCTTGTCTTCATGTCGGCTCCAAGAGATTGAGTAGTTGCAGGTTACGCTACAGGGTAGTGAGAGGACACAGAGCAATCACCCAGACTAAAAGAGATTTTTCGGTGTCTGGGCTACTCTGTTGTCATATTATTACTCAGTACATCGGATAAGAGTCCTATAATGTGTCCCTTGTTCTCCCAGCCTAAAGTCTTGATACGAGACACACTCTACTTGTCGATGAGAAGAAAATACAAGGATACAAAGGAGACCAGCGCCTGCTACAGAACATCTGATCAGTGACTTTGTGTGGAGTACGATTCACATTCAAGCTGGACAGCAGAAACCTCTTTCTTTAACAGCCATTCGCCTCGCATCTCGGCACAACACACTAAGACCTTCCTCATGGTACCTTGCAGGGTCTCGACGTCAGGGTGAACATAGCAAAACTTGCCGAGTAGTCGTGGAGTCATGTGCAGGATCTACACACCATTGCTCAAGACAGGCACGTGACGGGCCTCGCCAGCAACTCGAGACACGTGACGGGCCTCGCCAGCAACTGCGTCTCTCCAGTTCTTGGAGACCAGCATGCAGATCAAGAAAAGCACAAGTCAACCGGTACCAGTCAATGAATGAATGCTTCCTGATTGAACCTGACGTTTTCTGGCGTGTTGGCGGTGTTGGCGGTGTTGGCGGTGTTGGCGCTGTTGGCGCTGTTGGCGGATCCTATTATTTATAATGACAAGGACGACAGTTGTATGTTGTGTCCACAGTCTGCTCACTCCTCAGTGTATTTATTGCCTTTAAGGTGCTTGTCTTTCTCTGTAAGCGCGCGCATGCGTATGTGCTTGCGAGTGTGTGTGTGTGAATGATAGACACAGCAGCCGTCACAACCCTGTACCTGTTACCGACCAAAAGACATTAATCTCCTGTTCTTATCAGGCTACACCAAACACGCTGCTCGTTCAGCCCGCCGCCTTGCGGCATCCTTCAATTAGTCTCTGGCCTCGCTGGGTGAGTGGCTCGCCTTCTTTTCCTCCCAGGTACAGCTGAGTGTTGAATGGACCGGTTCCCCGCTACCCCGCTACCCCGCTACCCGCTGTACTTTCATCGTTAGGGTTCAAGAGTTATGCAACAACACTGCTGTTTACATCGCACCGTCACAGCTTCTTATCTGCTATTCACATCTCTCTGTAACGGCACTTTATCGATATCACCCACGAAAGCCAAGCCTGCACATACGGGTATGTAGCCTAGTATAACCCTGACTTCTATCCCGACAGCCCTTGCGGTTATAAAGCAGGTCACACTTTCATACGTCCATCTTCTCTCTAGCAGGCCGACAATTATAAAGCTGGACACATTGTCTCATTTCTGCTCAGATTCACTCCCAAACGAGCAGGCCGACGATTCCCTTCTTGACAGGTAGGCGACCGCCTTTAGACAACCTACAGGCCCATTTTGTTTTGCCACAAGGCTGTTCTGCAAGTTTAGACAGGAAATATGCCTAAAATGTCGGGCCACAATGGACAGACGTGCAGCAGGACAGACACACTGTCTCTCCAAATCCTTACAACCATTCACCACTGGTGTGTTGCAGTCTTTTCTGGAACCTTCACGTTTCAATTTTAACAATATCCAGCTCTCCTCTGTTAAACGACCTAAAATATTCGACATCAAGCATCCAACTCTCCTCTAAATGCTCTTCTGTCTCCCAGCCGCCCACAAGCTGCTCGTGTGGTCGTGTTTGGTGTGTGTGTGAGGCAACAATGAAAAGAGAGAACAACTGCCCGGATGTTGGTGGTAGTGGGATGACATTTGTAAACTGCTTGTAGGCGGAGGCTAACTGCACGGCGGTAAATGCCAGCGACCGTTATTATCCCTTTGTACACTGGGTGTCTGCCACTAGTGTCGGTTACTCACATGACATCATGTACACAGACTTTCTTTTTTCTCTTCTAGTGCTCCTCTGTACTTGCTTGTCCTTCTCAACATATTCTTTCACCAGCTTTTCTTTAAGAAGTAGACACTGTGCTAAGCGAGGCGATGCCGCTGCCCACCATCCACTGCCTGTCCTGCTGAACAGCTGCCACAAGTGTTCTGTGATTATTTTGCTAACACGATATCAAACATTCGATCATCCTTGGACTCGATATCGGTGCCTGACCTACCCACTATTGAATCCTTTAAATGTCCACTGAAAACACAGGTCTTCCGTAAACATTACTCGTAACACCAGTTGCCACAATGCTCGTCCTTTGTCACACCCTTCCTTTCATAATCAAGATACCCTCAGTCCTTTTTACTTGATTTCTCTTTGCATTTCCTGTTTTGTCTTTTATTCGCCATCATTACTGCTGTTTATCCTTCTGTGGTTCACAAGTTGTTTGTTTGTTATACAGTCCCTCGTATGCTGTTCATGTCTCCTTGTTGTTAAGAGGTACGAGCTTGCTCCTAGCCGCTTGTTTCCTTGCTGGGTTCAAACTGGGTGTCATATGTTAGGACACTAGATATGCTTCAATGTTGTGATAAATTTCTTAACTGCTTTGAGTTAATCCATGTCGAAGTGTCAATGTCCAAGTTCTCCCATCTTTTCTGAGCTTGAGAGCAAGTTTGCCGATAAGCAAGTTATGGTCACTACCTATGTCGGCCCCCTTTTTGACTCGGACATCTTGAAGTATATGCCTCCAGTTGCCATTAATGATAGTATGGTGTATCTGTCCTGCCATCAGGTGATTTCCGAGTAGCTTTGTGTTGAAAAATTGTTTCTCCAGTTATAAGGTCGTTTTTTCACACGTCACACAACCTGCTGCCATTGTCAGTTACATACCATTTACCTTTCTCCCCATGGTTCTTTCTCTTCCTTCCTTCTTGCTGCCTACTGTAGCATTGAAATCTGCCTGTACTATTATTACATCATGGGTACAATGTTTCCATGGCTGTCTGTAGGCTGTTGGCTGATTGGCTCTCATTCTATTAGAGAGTTTTTGTGTTGTGTTACACTGATCCTAAGTTACGTCTTGACGTATGTCACGTAACCATAAGCAAACCCGTTGACCTCTAGGGTCAGGCTGGCAGTGATGTACAGCTGGTTTGGTTTGGTGCAGAAAGGCTGTAGGTGAAGATATACTCGCAGATACATTGGGTCGTGTTAACCTACTTCCCACCAGCTGCAGCTTCAGGGCACCACAGGTTGAACATCTGTTGAGCTTCATAATTCGGTTGATTCGTTTCCTATCTAGTTGATGGCAACTTAATTGTGAGTATCTGAGTATCTGAGTGTCTGAGCAAGATACGGCAGGACGACGATTTCCAGGGTGAACGCGTGCAGGTAATTTGAAGCTCTTTCTTATTTTCTTACCCTGATTCTGAGCTCTCACTCTCTTCTCCACCTCCCTGTAACTAAAAGGCTAATCTCAACTGTTGAACGTCTGGCAACGTTGTGAGTCAAAGGTCACAGGAAGCCAATCGTTTGGAGCAAACATTAAGGATATTAAAACTTCAGTCAACATGCTGAGCTAAATCATCCCTGTGTGCCAGTACAATAGACTAGCAGGTATTTCCCAGGTTTGAAGCTTCGTATTTCTGCCTGCTTAAAACGGCTTAAAACAAATAAGTCTGCAGTAAGAATCGCTACGTCTCTCCAATGTGAATACCTGCAGCTCTACAGCAAGAATGGCTACAACTTTACAGTAGCAATTTTTACTGAAATGCACACAAAGAGTATAAAGACTTTTGAATGTGCATCTAAAGCTCCTGCTTCCACTTTAGTCTACAAAGCTGTCAAATAATTCTTTTAAATTCTCGAGCTCTGTGACTAAGTTACTGCTGTCCTATTAAACACATCTTTTCGCAGACAGTTGTTAATGGTCTACCTGAACCGAATAAACTGATTCAGCTTGGTTGCTAATGTAGAGATGTCTTTCGTTTTTCTGAAGCAAACGACTTTTGTACATTCCATACTTCAAACAGACTTATTTCTTATGTTCATATTGAAACACCGGGAGAGACTGTCTTCAGATTTTTTGGCCATAAAATGGAGTTTGTGAAAAAGATAGAAGATAATTTTGTCATTAAAATAAATATTCTTGTTATGGCTAAGAGTAGATTACACAATAACATTTTGCCAGACAACTATGAGGATGTAACTATCATTTAATGTCGTCTGCCTCTACGCCTTTCCCGTAAACATCCCCCTCTCCTACTGCATGTGACTGTCCACGTGTCCATCGTGTTCACTGTCTGTCATGTTCACTGTCCTCGTGCTCAATGTCCATCATATTCACTGTTGATCTCAGTTCTTGAACTCTTGTAGTCCTATCTGTGTGTGTGTGTTGTTTATTGTAGCCTCATTGCGCATGCCCATGTTTGTAGATGTCTGTTGTCTCGGAAACACGCGGGTGGTCTCTTCGCTATTTTTAACGAGTCGTTAACAAAATAATCAACAATGAGCAAGCGGCGCTTGTCTCCAAGCTTGAGTTGTCAGTTCAGCGCAAGGCAAGGCAGGCAACTTCCGCTCATTACACGTCTTGCCTATCCTCCATTTCCTCCCCGAGTTATATTGGACCTTTAGCGCGCGCACCGGAATTGACGTCACGCGAAGTAAACATCCTCTGCGATTGTTAGCTTCTTGCCGTCCGGTGGACTGTGCCGGTCCTACATCCACGACTAACTGACGACTGCTGCCGCGTGTAAGCTGTTAGAAGACGAGCTGTGCAATGACAGTAAGTTGTTAGTGGTGACAGTAAGTTGTTAGCACTGACACTAAGGTGCTAGCACTGACACTGTTGTTAGCACTGACACTAAGGTGTTAGCACTGACACTAAGGTGCTAGCACTGACACTGTTGTTAGCACTGGCACTAAGGTGTTAGCACTGACACTAAGGTGCTAGCACTGACACTGTTGTTAGCACTGACACTAAGGTGCTAGCACTGACACTGTTGTTAGCACTGACACTAAGGTGCTAGCACTGACACTAAGGAGCTAGCACTGACACTGTTGTTAGCACTGACGCTAAGGTGTTAGCACTGACACTAAGGTGCTAGCACTGACACTGTTGTTAGCACTGACGCTAAGGTGTTAGCACTGACACTGTTGTTAGCAATGACACTAAGGTGTTAGCACTGATACTAAGGTGTTAGCACTGACACTAAGGTGTTAAAAGACGAGCTGTGCAAGGCCAAAAGCCACTGTACAATGACAGTAAGTTAGGGCTAGTGGTGATTAGTAGTGACGGTAAGTTGTCAGCGGTGACAGTAAGTTGTCAGTGGTGACGGTAAGTTGTCAGTAGTGCCGGTAAGTTGTCAGTGGTGACAGTAAGTTGTCAGAAGTGACGGTAAGTTGTCAGAAGCGACGGTAAGTTGTCAGTGGTGACAGTAAGTTGTCAGCGGTGACAGTAAGTTGTTAGAAGCGACGGTAAGTTGTCAGCGGTGACAGTAAGTTGTTAGAAGCGACGGTAAGTTGTCAGTGGCGACAGTAAGTTGCTAGCAGTGACTGTAAGCTGCTACAACACAGGCTGTATAGGGTTCAGGCCGAAGCAATGACAGCAGCTCTAGCAACGGTTAGTGAAAAGGTTCAGCGACAAAGTCCAGTACAATTCTTGCAAAAGAAACCTGATGCAACAGATGCGGCTTTCATCTGACACCTGCTCTGTTGAGCCTTTGATTGCAAATCACATACACAAACACGTAGGTGTGCCACAGGTGAGGGGAGCAGTATGTATCTGTGTATTACAAGGAAGGGTGTTCACTGTGTATCACACTGAAGGATGTTCAGTATGTATCTGTGTAGCACAGTGAATGGTGTTCAGTATGTATCTGTGTAGCACAGTGAATGGTGTTCAGCATGTATCTGTGTAGCACAGTGAATGGTGTTCAACATATATCTGTGTAGCACAGTGAATGGTGTTCAGCATGTATCTGTGTATTACAGTGAATGGTGTTCAGTATGTATCTGTGTATTACAGTGAATGGTGTTCAGTATGTATCTGTGTATTACAGTGAATGGTGTTCAGTATGTATCTGTGTATTACAGTGAATGGTGTTCAGTATGTATCTGTGTAGCACAGTGAATGGTGTTCAGTATGTATCTGTGTAGCACAGTGAATGGTGTTCAGCATGTATCTGTGTAGCATAGTGAATGGTGTTCAGTATGTATCTGTGTAGCACAGTGAATGGTGTTCAGTATGTATCTGTATTACAGTGAATGGTGTTCAGTATGTATCTGTGTAGCACAGTGAAAGATGTTCAGTATGTATCTGTGTATTACAGTGAATGGTGTTCAGTATGTATCTGTGTAGCACAGTGAATGGTGTTCAGCATGTATCTGTGTAGCATAGTGAATGGTGTTCAGTATGTATCTGTGTAGCACAGTGAATGGTGTTCAGTATGTATCTGTGTATTACAGTGAATGGTGTTCAGTATGTATCTGTGTATTACAGTGAATGGTGTTCAGTATGTTTCTGTGTATTACAGTGAATGGTGTTCAGTATGTATCTGTGTATTACAGTGAATGGTGTTCAGTATGTATCTGTATTACAGTGAATGGTGTTCAGCATGTATCTGTGTAGCACAGTGAATGGTGTTCAGTATGTATCTGTGTATTACAGTGAAGGGTGTTCGGTGTCTCTGTGGCACAGTGAACGTGAGGAGCTCAGTAGGTGCTGTGATGCTCAGCAAAAGAATTCAGCTTGTAGTCCGATGAGAAGTACCAGAGTAAGAAAATCAAACGAAGAAATAAACTCACTACTAACCAAAACTAAAGCAACTAAAAACAGATGAACGAATCTTGCGATGAGCTAGTAGATACACTAACAAAGTGAGGAAAATAAGCGACAGACTAAACATAAGCTAACGGCCGGATTAGGGCTGACCCCAAGTGTAACCCTCACTCTAACTCTGTGCAACTAAAGACAGGCGCCAGGCGGCAGAAGCAGAAGTCAGTGGTCAGTGCCGGCTATTTTCAGTGGGCGGGTGACACTGGCATCAGCCACTTGTTTGCAATCCGACTCGCGTTGGCACGTGGCACGTGTTGGCGAGTTCTCTGGGTGCAATATCCTCAAGTTCTCAAGTGATTGCCGCCCTCTTCTGGCTTTTGAGGGCGTGAAGCGTGCTGTTTCTTTTCTATTACTGTGCTCCACACTCCGTCTATCACCACACAGCCGACCTTCCCTTGTCCCCGACATGTTATTCCAGCCTCCAAAGACTGAAAGAATTGTCATAATCTTTTATAGTCTCAATGATGCTTATATGCTTACACAGCTATTATAATCTTCTATGACATCCATAATGTTTATACAGTTGTCAGAATAAGCTATACGAGTCCCAGGCTACAGAAACGTGAAGCAGTGTTCGCGGGGTCTCGACGCCGCTTTAAAACTTCGTAAACAAGTCGCTTGTCCTCGAGTTCCCCATTTTACCCTCGGGGAAACGACTAACACTCGCTTCCTGACTACTGCTCTAGGGAAGTGGAGGGAGTAGTACCACAGTTTGGACTAGGAGACGTGGTTAGAAAGAACAAAGAAAGAGTGGTGCCCCTGAGGTTTCCTCCCTCCCTCTGAGAAGAGGAATGAGGAAAGTGCAAGAAGCAGATGAAGAGCACAGCGACTCAGCATGGCAAGTTCATCTGATGTCCTCTACACACCCAGATGAAGCCTCTGGAGATGAGGACTCAAACAATTAGTTGTGAAATGGCAGTTTTGAATAAAGGGCCAACAAGCATGACAGACAACAGGATCCGCTGCTTATGTACTGTTTTCTGGTTGATGCTTTGTTGCAGATTGGTCCCAATATGTTCTTCCATATGTCTACGATATAGTCACAATCTTATATAGCCTACACAGTGTCTAGGCCAGGGGTGGGCAATTAATTTTCCCAAGGGGCCGCATGAAAAACTGGGATGGTTTTAGAGGGCCGGACTAATATAGTTAACTCAGTTTTACCCAATACTGTATCTATATATATATACTGGCGGGCGGGCCAGCGGGCGGGCCAGCGGGCGGGCCGGTGAGAGACAGAAGGCGGGCCGGCCTTTGCCCAGGTCTGGTCTAGGCTATAGTCACGATTTCTATAGCCTCTGTAGTGTCTACACTATAGTCACAATCTTCTATAGCCTCCATAGTGTCTAGATTATAGTCATATCCTCCTAGTCTACATCATGTGTATACCATGTCTGTATTCTGAGCAGTTAGACATTCTGCACATGGCGCCTCTCACTGCAGTCTTTAATGTGACAGAGAGAGACAGCGTGTGTTTGTTTGCTTGCAGTGCATCAAGAACACAACTGTTTATTTGTTTTGCGATAGGCTCACGGATAGTATAGCTTCAAGGCGTCAAGATGACCCTGACACGGACAGCAAAGGTCTGGCGGATCAACATTCTATCAGGAAGAGACTGAGATGGACCAAGAGTGACACAATGTCAGCTTGTGTAGCCAACAACAAAGCTGCTGTTTAAATGTCGGTCGACTTGTGGACGTAGCGGAACTCGCTGTCTGTCCTCCAGTGGGCAGCATCCTTCCTGGCCGCCAGGGAGGTCACATCTTGCTACCAGCAGGCGACCTGCCTCTAGTGCTCTCCCTTGACTGAGCGCATGTTGACATCCACACCGTACACAAGTGTCACACGTCAACAACCCGTACACAAGTGCCACATGTCACACCGTACACAAGTGCCACATGTCACACCGTACACATGTGGCCTATGTCACACCGTACACAAGTGTCACACGTCAACAACCCGTATACAAGTGCCACATGTCACACCGTACACAGGTGTCACACGCGACCACACCGTACACAAGTGCCACACATCACCACACCGTACACCAGTGCCACACGTCATCTACCCGTTCACAAAGGCCACACGTCATCAGGCTGATAATCTCCTCTAAGCCAGTCTACTAATACTTTCATCTCACACTTAGTATCTACAGACGCTTATTCACGTGACACGTAGTGTTTCTAGCCAGCGCACGGACCTGTGGTAGCTACAGTTAGTACGAGAAAACATTCGCAACTGAAACCAAAGACAGCTGTGAAGATATTTAAAGAATCGTGAGAGATTTAAAACTGTGACCTGTAGAGACAGCTGTGAGAGATATGAACCGTGAGAGATTCAAAACTGTGACCTGTAGAGACAGCTGTGAGAGATATTTAAAGAACCGTTAGAGATTTAAAACTGTGACCGGTAGAGACAACTGTGAGAGATATTTAAAGAACCGTTAGAGATTTAAAACTGTGACAGGTAGAGACAACTGTGAGAGATATGAACCGTGAGAGATTTAAAACTGTGACCGTGAGAGATATTTAAAGAACCGTTAGAGATTTAAAACTGTGACCGGTAGAGACAACTGTGAGAGATATTTAAAGAACCGTTAGAGATTTAAAACTGTGACCGGTAGAGACAACTGTGAGAGATATTTAAAGAACCGTTAGAGATTTAAAACTGTGACAGGTAGAGACAACTGTGAGAGATATGAACCGTGAGAGATTTAAAACTGTGACCGTGAGAGATATTTAAAGAACCGTTAGAGATTTAAAACTGTGACCGGTAGAGACAACTGTGAGAGATATTTAAAGAACCGTTAGAGATTTAAAACTGTGACCGGTAGAGACAACTGTGAGAGATATTTAAAGAACCGTTAGAGATTTAAAACTGTGACCGGTAGAGACAACTGTGAGAGATATTTAAAGAACCGTTAGAGATTTAAAACTGTGACCGGTAGAGACAACTGTGAGAGATATTTAAAGAACCGTTAGAGATTTAAAACTGTGACCGGTAGAGACAACTGTGAGAGATATTTAAAGAACCGTTAGAGATTTAAAACTGTGACAGGTAGAGACAACTGTGAGAGATATGAACCGTGAGAGATTTAAAACTGTGACCGTGAGAGATATTTAAAGAACCGTGAGAGATTTATAATGGTGACCTGTAGAGACAGCTGTAACAACATTTTGCGGTGATGTGAGGCGCTGCAAAGGGCTGAGAAAAGCAAGCAAACAAACAAACACAGTCATGAGGCAGCAGCACTGAAGGCGGAGGGAGATGCAATGGTTGGGGCATGGTGCACACTGGTGCACAGTGTGGTGTTGTCGGTAACAATGTAGCAATGTAGAGTCTTAGTTCTACATATCGTGTCGCTAATATGTGGTTGCTATGCTCTGTTGATTCTACAGGTCTGTGTGTTATCTTGATTATATCAGGTATCTGTAATCTTCATTCTATGTCCTGCGTCTGTAGCCATGTGTTATCTCGAGTCTTGGTCCTGCAGGCGTAGCGGTGTGTGATGTTGCTTCAAGGCAATCGACAAGAAAATGTGATGTGGACTCTACCTCTCGCGTTTGTAACGGTCTGTGCTTCACAGATACATCTCAGCCTTTTTCTCGACTTCTTGAACTCGATGTTTTATGTTGTACAGGACTGTGCGAGTTAGCGGGTGGAATCTGGAAACCAGGGTATCATAGTCATTCTCTCCCCCCGTCCTCTCATTCTTCACCCCCTCCATACCACACCCACACCACAGACGTGTGTAGGTGGATGGCTGACTGTACGCCGAGACCAACGCTTAGCCTTTTGCCACGTTCTCCGCTACTAGTCTCGGCGAGCAACTGACAGTCAGACTTCCGCTTCTAGCAAGTCTTGGCTCTCAATGGATTTAAACTTTAGTGTGAACGGCCTGTAACATGAGCGAGAGCCGCTCGCCACTCATCTTGCTCTGTCCATAGACCTGCCCCGGAAACGATGGAAAACTTCCACCGAAACATTTGACACTTGCACAGTGGCATCCTTCCAAACAAAAGCAAAAACCACCTTCTGACTGTTTATTTACTGTTCTTATTCTCTCATACTCTTCTGACAGATATAGCCAGTATCTTCCTTCGCTCAACCGGAAGCTGTTATGTCGATAGCCTAGCTTGTTCTAGGTGGATCCCCCAGAAGTTCCTTGACTAGGCAAGCAACTTAGTTCATATATTCTCGGTCTCTGTAACCACACGTACAGCAAGACCTTCTCTCCTCAGTCCGCCGCCAGTCTTTTCTCTCTGTCGTCTGCTCGAGCAGGGATCCCTTCCTTTGTCTTTTCTCCAACGTCCAAACCCCAAAATGGCGTCAAATTATGACGCCAGACCACGACGCAGCAGCCTCGCTCACACACGGGTAAGGGTGATAATGCCTGCCTAACAACAGGGGCAACAACCCCTTGTACCTAACAGTATTAGAATAATATTATAATAATATGCAGTCTGTCACCGCATACTCACTATAGTGGCCAGAGGGTTAGAGTTAGTAATATTATGTATATAATAATGTAATAATGTGTACTTTGTCACCGCATACTCAGTATTCAATGCTCTTCACTAACAAGGGATTTAACTCTGTGGTCACTATACTCAGTATGCCTTTTAGACAGCTACCTCTGTATACTCTATGGTGCCAACCGCCGGGGAACTAGCCCCCTATCAACGAGTAGCTCTCTTGGTGTCTGTGCGTGGAACTCACCATCTCTAATGATGTCTATGTGTTCGAGTCTCCTCACAATGTTGTGATTTGTCTGTTGCAGTCGTCACGTGTGTGTGCAGCAGCAGCAGAGCGCGCAGCCCGTGCCGTTCCGTCAAAGCTACCACCGCGCCGTTTACCGCCAAACCATGCACATGTGCGAGGGCTTTAGGGTCTGCTCTCGACTGGCGTGAGTGTCATGTCGTCACGTCAGTCTGCTTTGGACTGGAGCGTCAGGGTTAGGGTTAGGAGTGTGTTGAGTGTCAGACGACGTCAGAACATGCCCTTGTGTGGAGTGAGTGTCAGAGCATGACCTTGTGTGGAATAAGTGTCAGAACATGCCCTTGTGTGGAGTGAGTGTCAGAACATGACCTAGTGTGGAGTGTTAGACGACATCAGAACATGCCCTTGTGAGGAGTGACTGTCATGTAGATGTGATGTAACACTGTCATGAGCAGGTTATGGTGACAGGTTACACATATGGCGAGGATATGTGTGTCCTGTGCAGGTATTGGCTAGTAATGGTATGCTGTTTGTTGTGTGCAGATTATCCTACCAGACGGCCTATCGAACTGTGTTTCACATGCAGATTCGAACCCATCTCGTGCAGGGCTGCTGTCCTGGCTGGCAGAAGGCCTCGCCCTATGAGACCAGTTGCACCCAACGTGTGTTTATATTGCTCTTTCCTATACTGATGTGTTCATTTATATAAATAGAACAAGCCGCACTGCTCTCCGACATGTAATTATTTATGTAGGTAGAGCCACACTGCTCTCACCGTCAGATGTAGGTAGCTATATACAAATATAAATAGCGCACAATGATGTAACACGTAGTGATCCTACTCAATACAAATATGAAATATGCTGACTTCACACAAATGTGATGAGCACACACGGATCTCAAACTACAGGCAGTCGTCGACTTACGACCTATGAGACCTACGACAGCAACAGCATTACACTTGCACTCAGAGTCTTGTAAACATTCTCACTTCTATAATCATGAGTACTGCGCCCTTACGTGTGTGTTGCCTGACAGCGGTGTGTAGTAGTAACTGTATCTTGTGTCTCACCACAGCGGTGTGTAGTGGTGACTGCCACAACGGAGGCACGTGTGTGGGTCCAGACACGTGTCAGTGCGCTGATGGCTGGACCGGCCCCCTCTGCCAGACAGGTAAGTTTGGAAATGAAGTACAAAGACAGGAAGTAGTTAGCATGTTGGAAGCATGGCTACTCACCCTAGAAAGAGAGGTGGTCGCTGTAATCAGTATGAAATCGTTGTTACACATCAACAAATTTAATTGTCATCAAAACCCGTTGTTTCACCGAGACCACAAGCTCAAACATATCCCTTGATACCCGAACTCGAGTTCACGTCCACGCACTTCCCCCCCATGCCAGTGGCTCGCTTCATGTGAACGTTGGAACTGTGCGGTCTGTCTGGAGTACACCCTTCTCTTGACTGGTTGCAGATGTGGACGAATGCGCGGTAGAGAACAAGTGTCAGCAGGTGTGTCACAACCTGCCCGGCAGTTACGAGTGCGTTTGTCAAGATGGCTTCAAGATTCAAGACGACCGCCGCTCCTGTCGCCGTACGTTCTGCCACCAGTTGTCTTCTCCTTCCTCTCGCTGCCGCTTGGTCTTCGTACGCTAATGAGAGTCGCATGAGGGCGCCTTCATCCCTTCTGCAATCTAGAATGTCACAACAACCCCTCCCTACTTTCTGCCATGTAGAACGTCACAACCCCCCCTCCCTACTTTCTGCCATGTAGAACGTCGCAACAGCTTCCCTGCTCTTTGTTATGTAACGTCACAACAGCTTCCATCTCTGCTGAATGCCATGTAAACGTCACAGAGTCTTTTCCCTCTCCACTATGTAAACGTCACTGCGGCTTCCCTGCCTGCCATACTTCTATTTAAAAAAGCCAGACTAAGGGAAGTAGGGTTAAAGATGAGGTCACGCGAGTGGAGGGACCAGGGATGAGTGGGGGATGTCAGAGGGCGGAGAGCGAATGGGTGAGAAGGAACTTGAAGGGAGAAAGTGGGAGAAATGTGGCCTGGCTATACCGCGCACTAGACTGTACCCTGTTACAGGACACCAGTACAAGGTTACACTGACTTTACCCTGTTACAAGGGACCGAGACCGCGCTACACTGACTGTACCCTGTTACAGGATGATAACAGTTTGTACTACATTAGACTGTGCACTGCTACAGGACACTGAGACCTGGCTACACGGACTGTACCCTGTTACAGGATAATGACAGTTTGTACTACATTAGACTGTACACTGTTACAGGATAATAAACCTTTTTGTAGCATGTCAGACTGTACTTTGTTACAGAACACTGACCACACTATGCTAGATTGTACCCTGTTGCCAGACACTGAGAGTGAATGTACCCTGCTAGAGGATAAAAGGCCTTTCACTATACATGTATTAGACTGTATTCTTTCAGGGGACACGGAGCTTATACTTGTCTCTGACTTGTTATCAAATCGGTAGAGAGAACTTTTTTTAGGAACAGAACAAAGGGAAACAAACGCAGATTTAAAAAGCAAAGGCAGACAACTGTGTGTAAAATGCCGTGCCTGCCTTGTAATGCCATTGGCTGCGGCATTGTTGCTGTCATTGTGGTGTTGTACTGCGTGTAACCCTGCCCGCCCGTTGCGTGACCGTTCTTTTCATATTTACAGTGTGCCTGAGTTGTCTGCCCGAATTCCAGGAGATGCAGGGTACGATCTCGTCGCTTAGCAACAAAGTGCAGGAGCTAGAGACAGAGAAGGTAAGTAGCTGCTGGCGACAGACAAACCAACCAGTAGATTGCAGTTTGCTTGCTTGTGTGCCTTTTCTAGTCACACGATTGTATCCAATCAGCGGTCTGCAGCTTGTGCCGGCAGCAAGGCCGTCGCCATTTTTACTTCCAAAGATGCAGGTCATATAGATCACGTGACCTTATAGTAATGCTAGCAAACTAAAATTGGAAAGAAAATGAGTAACCACAATTTTAGTAAGTTGTGGTAGAAGTTTCAATCATTTGCAGTCTACGTCTGCGTCACAAGCTGCAAGTGGTGTCAACTGTGTTATGTACGTCAGTGGTTCTCAAAGTATTTCGGACCGCGGACCACTTTACTTAAGTAACAAATATGGCGGACCACCAAGTCCTAAAAATCACTCTGTACTATGAATTTCAAATTTAAATTGCCGCATTTGTTTAATTAAAATTCAAAAGTAAATGTCCTTCTGTGACAGTAGTAAAGTAATATGTTGACATAAAACTACCTACCTCGTTCTTTGTAATTAAAATGTTAATGCGAGGAATGCATCACTTTAAACATCACTTTACTGACCTATGACGACTGCAGCCGCGGACCACCTGACCTATGCACCCGGACCACACTTTGAGAACCACTGATGTACGTCACAAGCTGCAAGTGGTGTCAGTTGTGTACGTCACAAGATGTTAGTGGTGTCAGTCCTGTTGTCTACGTCACAAGCTGTTAGTGGTGTCAGTCTGCATGTGATCGCCTGTGATTCACGTAGAAGTGCAGGTCCGTGAGCGGTTTGTTGTTGTTGCCCAGGATCGCCTGCTGACCAACCTGACCAGCATGGCGCGGGACTATGAGAGCGCCATGGACAACATGCACGCCATGCAGGCCGCTACCCTCAATGACGCCAAGACTACCACACCACTGGTGGGGCTGGACGACAGCAGCGCCTTCATGGAGCCCGGCATGATCTCCCTCGTCCATCTGGCGTCACTTAGCAACCAGATCTCTATGCTGGAGGAGCGTATGGCCGACTGTGAGTGGTGGGCAGTGCCCTCCCTTCCTCCTGTTACTTGATCTAGCAATATGAGCTTGATGAAAGTATGCCCTGAATTAAGAAGTGTGCAAAGTGCAGTTGATATTTCAACAGTTATAACAACTACGTGACAGAACATCGCAGGCCGCAGTGCACAGCAAGTTAAGGGAAACTTGTGAGGGTTACAACGTGCAGACTCTTGTCGCATGCCAAAGAAGATGTTACAAACAAGCAAGCAAACAAACAGTCCAAAGAACACAGAGACAAGTTGATGGGAAGGGGAAATACTCAACCCGACAGCAAGCCGCCGTAGCACACGACACTATGTGGCCACTAAGTTCACTGACCTGTGACTGGACATGTTAGTTTAGTAAATTCCCTGCTACTCCTCGAGGACCATATGGCATCGCTAGCGGACCCGGTATAGGGCAGCCCCCGTTCAGTTGGGCCCAGGTGGTTCGCACGTCCTTTGCCTCGCTTTCTGCTGTTCTTTTCCAAGTCTGCTTTGGTCTCCCAATTCTTCTCTTCCCCTGAGGGTCCCAGTCAAGTGCCGGCCTGGCAATGGTGTCAGCTGGTTTGTGTAGGGTTGTCCTATCCACCCCATTAGCGCAGGGTGTGTCCTATCCAGCCCCATTTGCGCTTTGTGATATCTTGGCTAGTGGCATTCTGGTTGGTTCTTTTCCACAGGCTGCTGTTGGAGATCTTTTCGGGCCATCTTATTCCCAGAATATGGCGTAGGCATCGGTTGGTAAAGGTCTGGAGCTTGTTGTTGATGGTGTTTGTCACTCTCCAGGTAGCGGTTCGATGGCGCAACGGTTAGCGCCTGTCACCAATACAGTGAAGGTTGGCTGCCCAGAGTTCATTTCTCGTCTCGGGCATGCTGTTCTTTCTCTGCACGTGGCATCTGTTTACAGGGCTGGCTGCCTTGCCGTAATATAGCCTCAGTTGCTGGCACGGCGTAAAACACCAATTCCCCCCCCCCTCCAGGTTTCAGAACCATACAGTCGGACTGCCTTCACATTGGTGTTTAAGATGCAGGTCTTACTGCTGAAGGATAATGCTCAGGAGTTCCACATGGGGCGAAGGCTGTTGAAAGCATGCCTGGCCTTGTTGATGCGGCTTTTGATGTCGTCGTCCACTCCACCGTCCTTGCTGACAATACTTCCCAGATACGTAAAGCGGTCAGTTTCCAGGATGCTCTAACCCTGCTTGTTGTTAATCCTCAACACTTCAGTCTTCTTTCTGCGGACCTGTAAGCCAGTCTTCTCTGCTTCCCCTGCTAGCTTACTCAGTTTGGTTTGTGCATGTTGTTGCCGATGAGATGGGAGACTGAAGTCTAGATCAGTGGTTCTCAAAGTTTTTCGGACCGCGGACCACCAAGGCATATGTAAAAAATATGGCGGACCACCAAAGCTTAAAAATCAGTCTGTACTATGAATTTCAAATTTAAATTGCCGCATTTGTTTCATTATAATTCAAAACTAAATGTCCTTCTGTGACAGTAATATAGTAATAAGTTGACATAAAACTACGTACCTCGTTCTTTGTAATTAAAATGTTAATAGGAGGAATGCGTCACTTTAAACGTCACTTTGCTGACATTTGACGACTGTCAGCCGCGGACCACCTGACTTATGCCCGCGGACCACACTTTGAGAACCACTGGTCTAGATCGTCTAGCTGTTTGGTGAAGGTCCACTGGACACCGGTGTTGTTGTCTTGCGCATAATCCAGTCTATGACCATCAGGAAGATTGTTAGGGATAATATACAATCCTATATTACGCCGGTCTTTATTGCAGAAGGGTTAGTGAGTTTGCCGTTGTGGATGGCAGGACGAGTCTTCATGCAACCCCTCGATTGTGCTTATGAGCTTAGGCGGAATACCATAGTGGTTGACAGGTAGGAACTGATAATAAGGAACGAGTAAACAATGTAGAAAGGTGAGCAAGGTCAGCTTTCGTAGATGGAAGTGTTGGTTTGTTGTAAAGTGTATGAACGTGTTTGTCACAGGCACCTGCCGTGACTATGATGACAGCGACCGCCACTGATGGAGGCGTCACCTGCAGCACACCATGATGATGATGATGAGTAGAATTCAGTCATCTGGGACATCATGGTGGTGACGAAGAATATCTCAACTGTTACACATTATGTTGGTGATGAGGAAAACATACTGTGACATTTACATCATCACGATGGCGACCACAACATCTGGGACACTTACATCACGATGACGAGCAATTCATCATCTGAGATATTCGTATGATGGCACTGATACGTAAATTTCACATTGCCCAAAAGCACCTTAAATATCACATTGCCCTCAAATACCTCAAATACTCAAAGGAGTAGTGTGCTGCGGATATCGGAGATATGAGGGCGCCACAGGCCTGTTTTCCATACCTGTGGGTGGATGAATACATACTCTGGTCTGTGGACTGACGTGTCAGTACCGCACTGATGAATACCACAGTGGTGCCATCTGCTTGGCGCGATGTAGTGTTCATGGATGTTGATGTGGATGTGAGTGTCTGACCTCTTGCAAATCACTGGCTGCCTTGTCAGAGGCGGGGCTACCAGCACACAGCCTAGCCGGACACGTGACGTCATGATGGTGCGAGCTGCTGACAGTCAGCGACAACAACAGCAACTTGGTCAGCATGCTGTATACGCGGTGTTCTTGCCACTGTCATGTCTTTTACTAGAGAGAGAGAGGATGATAGAACACAGAAAGGAACAATGTCTTCTTCGTGCCTTTCTCATACCCGTCATTTGATCCAAGGGAGACAACCTCTGTGTGAGCGTGCGAGAGAAAGATATGGATAGGCCGCTCGGCCCCAGAGACAGATTATAAGTACAGACACAAAGTTCTTCCTTGCATCTGAATAAATATTCCTTTAAAGGGATTGTAAAAGCAAAATAAAACTGCTTAGAATCGCGTAAAGAATAGGATACATTTGAATCTCGTCTATTTATATGTGTGTTCATGTGGAAAACGTTGAAGGTTTTTAGTAGAATGTGTTTAATCAGAGAAATTACACGGGACTCTTTTTTTGCTTCGACTAAATCTCGTTCTCCGTCACGTGACCCTATGACGTGTGGTTTCCATAGTGAGAACCATGCCTCGAGAATGTGCTGCACCCGACTGCCACGAAAAGATGGGAAACGAGTCAAAATTTTCTTTTCATCAGTTTCCTAAAGACAAGGCGATACAAGACGAGTGGGTCGTACCCATAGAAAGACTCGATCCCAGTACGAACAAGCTTTGGGAGCCCAAAGAGTGGGACGTATTATGCTGCAAGCCATCTTGATTGTAGATTAGTCTGGATATCACTAATCTAACAAAATCTTCCCAATGACCACAGACACTGCATTCAGAGACTGACGTCATAAGGAGACTGACGTCATAAGGAGACAATTTTAGTCTTCCATCTCGGGAAGCTATCGCGATTACTCGGCGGAAGGTCACAAGGGTCGATTTCACTGGATTTTTTCAATTTTTATAAACATCGGCAACTGAAATAGTGCTAATAAGTGGTAATTAAGTGAGAAACAAATCCTTTATTTCTCCTGTATCGCTCTCGTGCTCTGTAATTGTAACTAAATATAGTTTTGAAACGTTTGACCGTCTCCAGAGCCTTATCACAAGCCTTGAGTAACCCTTTAAACGTGTGGTATGTAAACAACAACAACAACAACACGACACAAAGCGTGAGTATCGTCAGCCATGGCTGTACACCACTCGTCTATCAAACCGGTTTCAGCAACAACCAAGGGAAGTAACATAACATTTGTGGATCATCTCACATCTTTTCAGACAAGACCTCCTCCGACAAAGCCTTTTACTTGAACTATTGTAATTACATTGTAATACAGTTTACATACACTGTCAGCTTGTAGTAACTGTTTCCTAGCAGTAAGTTTGCAACTGTTAACAACTGTTTTTAACCAGTAAGCTGCAAAACTGTCTCCAGTGACTTGTATATTGTTGATGTTTTGTTACCAGTGACTGGTATATTTTTGATGTTCTGTTACCAGTGACTGGTATATTGTTGATGTTCTGTCGCTGGTGTTGACGTACGTGTCATATCAGTGGTGCAGATATGTTACTGGCTGTTGCTTTGTAAACAGACCTCAGTGATGAGACTCCGAGTTCCCGCCTTACAAGAGGTCTCTGTAACGTTTTGGGAAGGGTGTGTTACCAATGTATGCGAGCAGGGTAAACATCTACATGTAAACCACGCTCGCCGGACTCTTCCACCTTTTTCAACAAAAAGGTCGCCAACGGTTGACACATTTAATGCTTAACGTGAAAGAAATGGAACGATGGGAGAAAGGAAAGATAAAACACAAGATAAATATGACATTGAAACCCTACTGCCCATGAGCTATTGAGCCTTCACTGTCACTTAGCTGACTGGACAGACGATCAGGTAATCCAAATCCTGGCGATGTAGATAGTATCCGTTTGATATCCACATACACGCACAGATGTGCGGTGGCACAGCTACAGGTTACAAGTCCTGTACTTCAAATGATCCGCATAACTCTACCCTTGGGTATGGGAGTATCGGCGACAGTTACGCACGAGATGCCACTACATCCACAATCTGACCTCTCACACAGAAACCCGCTGTATCCCTCGTGATGCTGGTGTAGATATTATACTCCCAATCGGTAAGACGGTGATATCCAGGTCTACCCTTTGGTAGATAAGCGTTAGCATCCGTTGCACGTGATGCTAAAACTTCGTGAATCTGTCCACAACACAGATCTCCCGCTGAATACCTCCTCGAACCAATACAAACACTACACTCCTCTTGATCCCACAAGTTGCTGACTCAGCTCCACCTTCATGGGGATGGACGTTGGCGTCCGTTAACAAAGACTTGATACTCTTCGTTGGTCTTACTCCACTGACTGCTCAGCTTTCTCTGTCCAGAGCCACGTTAGTTAGCCTAACTTAACTATCTACTCTCCCTCTAATGACCAATCAGGCCATTAGCAACGCGGTAACTAGGACGACTGCATAGCGATTCTTCGTGGGGTCCATGCCGACTGTCATGATAAGAGTTATCCCGCGGGGACATCCGGGGCTTTATGTTAGATTTTAGGAATGTCAAGGTTGGCGAGCAGCCATATTGTTTTGTAGTTGATTAAACAGTTGTCATCAAATCGACAGTGTCTGGTGTTGGTCGGCTGAGAGCTCGCAGCACGATACATGGTGTCAGAAGTGGGATTATCATAATCACAGAAAATCAAGCAAGCTGCTGAATATGGCTCCGTTTAGAGCGCCAGAACAATTCAATTTTTCACAGCCAAACTTGTGGCCTGAGTGGAAACAACGATTTCAGCGTTTCAGATGTGCATCAAAACTAGACAAAGACGATGAAGCAGTTCAGGTCAGTGCCTTGATCTACACTATGGGCAACGACGCAGAACGCATTCTCTCGTCGTTTGGTCTGGATGCACGACAGCGGCAAGAATACGACACTGTTCTGGAAAAATTTGATGAGTACTTTGTGCCAAAACGCAATATCATCCATGAGCGTGCACGATTTCACGCCAGAAATCAGAAACCGGACGAAAGTATCGAAGAATACATTAGGGATTTATACGAGCTCGCTGCAAAGGCAGACGTAAGAGACAAAGATGAAGCTATCAGAGATCGCCTCGTGTTAGGGATCCTCGACAGAGACTTGTCCGAAAGATTACAATTAAAGGCAGATTTAACACTGCAAGACGCCATCTTGCAGGCAAGGCAATATGAGCAAGTGAAAGCACAGCTTTCTGACCAGCGTCGCACAAATGTGGACGCAGTGCAATTCAAGAAAAGTGCCTCTGGTGGTGTACATAGTCAGTGCAAAGGTGCAACTGGCAGTTCGCGCGGCTTCTGTGGTCGTCGTCGCGGTAGAGTAGAAAAGAGTGACTTTGCATCGTCAGCAGTTAACGTGTCAAGCTGTACTCGTTGTGGCAGACGGCACGCTAGAACATGTGTGTGCCCAGCTCAGGGAAGGAAGTGTAACAAGTGTGGTAGGCTTGGACACTTTGCTACAGTGTGCAGAACAAAGTTAGTGCAGGCACTTGAAGAAAAACAAGTCAAGGAACATTTTGTAGGGAGTTTGTGCAGTGACAGTAGAGAACCACCATGGACAACTGCATTACAGTTTGGCGGTTGTGATGTCAAGTTCAAAATTGACACAGGGGCAGATGTTTCTGTCATTTCATCTACACAGTACAAAAAGTTGTCACCATGTCCCAAGCTATTGAAGACCAATGTAGTGTTAAAGAGTGTAGGAGGAGTCCTGAAGTGTGATGGACAGTTCATTACTACAACAAGAATTCATGACCAGCTTCATGTACTGAAAGTGTTTGTTGTGCAAGCAATCACTGAAAATCTGCTTAGTAGAGAAGCAGCATCCAGATTAGGTTTAGTGAAGAGAATAGAGGCTGTCAATGCCTTATTTGGAAAACTTGACAAGACACCTGTGCAGTGTCCTCCAGTCAAAATCATCTTGAAAGAAAACATTGAGCCATGCAGTGTTTATGCAGCAAGGAGAATACCAATACCATTGCTGGACAAGGTCAAGGAAGAATTAAAAAGAATGCAGGAAACAGGGATTATAGAGGAAATAACAGAGCCAACAGATTGGTGCTCTCCCATTGTGCCAGTAATGAAGAAATCAGGTAGCATACGTATTTGTGTTGATTATAAGAAGCTCAATACCGCAGTGAAGCGGGAGAGGTATACCTTGCCAACACTGGAAGATATTTTACATAAGCTTTCTGGATCAGCAGTTTACAGCAAGCTGGATGCAACATCAGGTTTCTATCAGATTCCCCTTGATCCAGATTCTGCAAAACTTACTACATTCATCGCTCCATGTGGGAGATATTTCTTCAAGAGATTACCATTTGGTATTTCATCAGCTCCAGAGATTTTTCAGAGGACCATGGAGACTATCCTAAAGGATGTACCCAACATAATCTGCTATTTTGATGATATCCTTGTTTATAGTGAGAATGAACAAGCTCACGAGAAGCATCTTGAGAGAGTCATGAAAACACTTGCCAGTGCTAACCTGAAACTCAACTATGAGAAATGTGAGCTCAGGAAGCATGAGATTGAATTTTTGGGTCATAGAATCAGCAAGAATGGAATTTCACCAGACCCAGGAAAGGTTGAAGCAATAATTGCCATGCCAGATCCAACTAATGTACCCGAGTTGAGGAGGATGCTGGGTATGTGCAACTTCTTAGGGCGGTATTTGCCAAGTCTGTCTACAGTATTTCAGCCATTGACGCAACTGCTGGGGAAGGATCGAGAGTGGAGTTGGGGCTCAATGCAAGTCAAAGCAATGGCAGATGTGAAGAAACTGCTTACTTCAGCACCAACGCTAGCATTCTACGATCCGGCAAAGCTTACAATTGTCAGCTCAGATGCTAGTAGTTATGGCATTGGTGGTGTGTTGCTACAGCAGCATCCTGAAGGTCTCAAAGCTGTGGCATATTGTTCAAGAACATTGACTGCTAGTGAATGCAGATATGCACAGATAGAGAAAGAAACACTGGCAGCAGTCTGGGCTTGTGAAAAGTTCAGCAGATACCTGATTGGTCTTGACAATGTTCGATTAGAGACTGATCACAAACCTATTGTGCCACTAATCAACAATCGTGACTTGCAAGATACTCCTATCAGATGCCAACGCATGTTGATGCGCCTCATGAGATTCAGTATCACCGCAGAGTATGTGCCAGGGAAGAAGCTTGTCATCGCAGATGCTCTATCCCGAAGTCCTCAGTTAACCACTGCTGAATCTGAAGTTATAACACTTTCAGAAGATGTTGAGGCATATTTGAGTAGTGTAGACATTTCGTGGTCATGTGCAGCTTCAGACAAGCGTCTGAAAGAGATTGCAGAAGAGACAAGAAAAGACAGACTGATTCAAGCAGCAATTCGCTACACTAATGAAGGCTGGCCAAAATACATTACAGATGTAGAAGATAATCTTCGTGACTATTATGCAGTGCGCATGGAACTTAGTGTGCACAATGGTCTCCTTACCAGAGGAACACGCATTGTTGTGCCAGCACCACTTCATGATGATATCCTGAAGAGGATACATGAAGGTCATTTAGGAATCACCAAGTGCAGAGATAGAGCAAAAGCAGCAGTTTGGTGGCCAGGTATTAATGGCAGGATTAAAAGAATTGTTGAAGAATGCAGACATTGCCAGGAGAAGAAACCGACACAGAGCAAGGAACCTTTGATACCGACAGAATTACCACAGCGTGTATTCCAGAAGTGTGCAGCTGATTTGCTGGAATTCAAAGGACAATCATACCTTGTGCTTGTAGATTATTATTCGCGCTTTATTGATCTTGCGCATATCCCTAACCCTAACCCAGCAGAAGTTATCAAACTTCTGAAGAGCATGTTTGCACGCCAAGGAATCCCAGAGATTCTTGTTACAGACAATGGAAGGCAATTCACATCTAGGGAGTTCCAGGAATTTGCAGTAAAGTGGGGATTTCAACATGTTACAACAAGTCCACACTATCCACAAGGTAATGGAGAGGCTGAAAGAGCAGTTCAAATTGCCAAAAAGATTTTGCAGCAAGATGAACCTGAATTAGCTCTATTGATATACAGAGACACTACTATTTCTGCTACAGGATATAGTCCAGCAGAATTAGCCTGTGGAAGAAAACTGAGAACTACATTACCTACATTGCCTGAGAACCTTGAGTCAAAGACATTTGATAAAACAGCTGTAACAGCGAGCGATGCAAAAGCAAAGCAGTCTTACAAGAACTGTTTTGACAAGCGTCATGGAGCGCGACCGCTTAACGAACTGCTTCCAGGCGACACTGTATTGCAGAAGCTAGATGGTGAGAAGCACTGGAGAAGTCCAGCAGTCATTCTGCAGCAGTGTGCTCCAAGGTCATACATTGTACAAACTCCAAGAGGCAGTTTTCGACGCAACAGACGTCATCTCAGAAGGTCAAGAAACTTCGAGCCAGAGCAGTCCAGTTCCAGACCCAGTCCTGTCCAAAATGACTTTTCCCTGTATACTTCCCAAGTCCCAGTGACAGGTGAACCAGAGACAGCGCTTCATGTCAGCGATCCGATTCAGTGTCCAGAATCGAGGTCTAGTGAAGGTGGTCCTGCTACAGAAGCCAGACATAGTGCTACTCCAGATCCAGGAGATTCCCATCCCAGTAGCAGCTCTACACCTAGAATGACTCGTAGCGGCAGAATAATCACCCTGCCCGCACGTTATAAAGACTGATTATGTATTGAACAGTGATTAGAGAATAAACATTCTCCCCATCAAGTGAAGTATCTCAAGGGAGGGGAGATGTCATGATAAGAGTTATCCCGCGGGGACATCCGGGGCTTTATGTTAGATTTTAGGAATGTCAAGGTTGGCGAGCAGCCATATTGTTTTGTAGTTGATTAAACAGTTGTCATCAAATCGACAGTGTCTGGTGTTGGTCGGCTGAGAGCTCGCAGCACGATACACCGACCAATCATAATCTCTGTACCGTGTAGTCGGCATGGCTCCCACCTCAATCGGCCGCAGTCGCCATAGTTACGCCTATGACAACATTCTCTACGTAAAACACATCGAATGACGTGAAATAATCTGCGTGGGGATTGCGTCATCACTCGCGTGACTGCTCTCCCCTGGTACCACAGACAACAAATAATTAGAACAACAAAATGGCATTCGCTTTGAGTCGCGAATCGTTACAGTCTCCTAGCATGCAAAGTGCATGCGGTCGTGCTGAACAGTTTCATTGTGAATCTGCTGGACAGTTGCTGAGGTCAGCAGAAGACGAGGACTCCCATGGCTAGCTCTGTGGCGATGTCTGAATATGAATATCATTCACCTAGGTGTACATACTGATTCCCTTGGTGATATGTGAATATCAACAACATTCATCTACATCTAAGATGTAAACAATTTAGGATCACCGACTATAGGTTCTGTCAAGCATTTGAGCAATTATCAAAACAGTAGTAATGTCTGTTGTCCTTAATACAGTGTTTACATACCCTAGACTGCGGTAATGGCGTATAGATGGTGTCACGAAAGAGGTATAGTGTGAGTTTACGTGTCTGTTCTATTCACAAAAAGGCGTACGCATAGACAAACTGACTGGCTGAAGGTGGACTAGAGCCTCGGGGCTCGTATCACCTGAGAAGCGTGACGCTTACATTACCTAGAAATAAAAGGCCGTTCACCTCATGACGGTGACGTAAGGCAGGGTCAGGCGTAGCCGCGGGGCGCCAGTGACGTCACCGACAAGCCATAGAGCGAAACATGCGTAGTTGGGTTACGTTTAGAGAAAGGGAAATGTTATCACAATACGAGCTAGAACAGAAGAAGCCAGACAATTAGGCATCGGATTGCGTGATGTATTACGAGAAGCCTTGGAACTACGTCATGCACTAGCTGTGGTGTGACTGGTTGTAATGGTATGACATGTGGTGTGACTGGCCAATCGAATGCATGAATGCCACGTGCCTGATGTTTCGATATTGAGTTTGAAGGCAAACTCAAGGCTTTTCGCGATCAACTCTTGGGGAGGTAACATCGAGGTGAGTTCGCAGCTCAAGACTTCGCTACCTCGTGGTCAGCTATTGCGCCTCAGAAAGAAAACTTCGGGGAATAGGGACGTGAACCAAGAAAGTGATCAAAGCCCGCTCAGACAAACTTGATCGTAAAAGAAGAGTGACTTTTGTCCCTGTGAACTACGACCAACTCCTGGCAGCGTAGTGGAAAAAGTCGCTCTGGTCACAAGAGTCGGCGCTGAGTTCTATGTGAAGAAATTCAGGCCCACTGGTGCAAGGTGCACGGGGACGATTTGTGTGACAATCTGTCCCACCCTTCGACATCGTACATCTCTCGTCGAGGAGCCGGACAACAGAAGACCAGCAAGTGACAGTTATGTGTGTCCAGCAGAGACTAACAGTGTGACAGGTGTGTGTGTGTGTCCAGCAGAGACTAACACATCACACAGCGAAGGCCTGGGTGAAGCTAAGTGGCGTGTGTATGAGAAGTGTACGGAGTGAGCGTGCAGTGGTGTGACGTAGTTAAGAATAGACTGACTCACTAGATATCTGGATTAGGTTAAGGAGCATAATTAGCCAAGATAGGGAATGAGATCATTGGCAAACTTGCCTATTCTTTTGTTAATCCTTTATCATTTAGTACTTTGTATATTCGTCTCGATGATTAATAACTTTCTTTCATATACTAAATTGCCTTGGGTTGTTTATTGGGGTGATGCATGCTGAGGGCTCGAGGTAACTAAAAGTATAAATAATCAATTTAGTATAGGTGCATGCGGTCAATGTCCACGTGATTTGGTGGAGGTATCGAGAGTGGGATTGGCCGAGGCAACGGAAATCATAACCTCTACTATCTCCACGTGCTCCTACCCCTAGAGGTTATGACAAATGGCTTGCATAACATAGCCATCACAGCATAGCTATCACCACATTGCTATCACAACAGTGCTGTCCATCAGTGTCTTGTGGTGACCGTTAGCTAAAATGTACGTCCGCTTGTGTCGCGGTCTTCCTTTGATCACCAGGGAGGACTACAGTGAGTTGAAAGACTTCCAGATAATTGCAAGACTGCTGTCCTGGGTGTGAAGTTTTAGCACAGCAGCCACTGTGATGAGACTATCCCTAGTAACATGGCGCCCATTCTGACAATGGCTAGTATGTTGTCAAGGACAAGCTGTTACAACAAAGCTGTTTCTGTCAGAATCTCGTGATTTTCATGTCGGTCTAGTTCTTGTTAGATGTTCCCGAGTAGCATTGGAAGGCAGGGCCCATATGGATCCCATATACCAGAATCCGGGGACCATATGGGCAACCTATATAGGAAACAAAAAGGGTTTACCATGGGTACTATATGGATTTTCCATATGGGAAATCCCAGATATTTTTTTTCACCTACTATTGGTAATTTTAGGCATTTTGGTATATACTGATTTGCATTGTTTTAAATCAGGATATGCCAAAGTTCCAAAAAAATACCAATAATATCATATGCATCAACATAACCCTATAAATGCAAAATAAATGGATTAATAATGAGTGTTTTGCAATGATTGCATAAGAAACAGCAAAAACTTTCACAAAAAATGCTAAATGTTACAAAAAACAAACATAAATTTTTGTTTACTGATGTTTATTTAATTGTTAATTAAAAAAATGATTATTTACACAAATTCGTAAAGTATTGACCTGTACAGGTTTATGTAAAAGAGTTTTCCAGACAAATATCAGTTGAAATTTTTACAGCTTTACTTCTCCTGTAATTCACCCTTAACCCCAAAATTATTTACATGCTTTAAAAGTCTTTCCTTTCTCCCATTTTCGCAATCCCTCGCACCTGTCAGCCAGCTCGAAATCTGAATTTGCAGTTCCGCTTCCGTAGCATCAGGATAACTTATTCTTGCAGCATCTAAAAATAGAACAAATATAAGAATATGAAGTCTGCATAAAAATTATCACTTAATTGTAGGTCGCTGAAATTAAAAATCCAGAATATTCGGTGAAATAAAGAAAGGTACAAGCAAATTATATAGATATGTAAAGTGGCATAAAAATTTTAAAGTGTTATAAAAAGAAAGGAACTACAAGTGGAGCTGCATTTGAATTTCAGTTAGAATTTCTATAGGGAGGAGAACTCTGGAAACATGGATTTAAAAACAATCCCAGTACATGGGAACTGTAAAGATGTCTATCAACTGTCATCTTAATTCATTTCTACACAATATTAAGCAGCTGATTAAAGGACTAGACATTGCATAAACATGTGTACATATTTTAAAATTTGCAATGTAATTCGACCACTCTGAAATATTTTTTCTCAATGGCTCATGAAAACACAGAGTCAAATATTTAAATCCTTACCCTGAACTGTTCGTAAAATAAAGGGGTGATTCTTCAGGCCATTAAAGTTGTAACACCAGGCTAATTCAGTTGAAAAGGACGAACACCAGACAAGGGGCACTGGAGGCGTGAAGGCAAAGGTGCCAATTAGATGTCATAAATCAAGACCAAAAGTGCATCATAAATTTCCCTTTAACAATAATACACTTTTATAGTGCAGCACCATAGCCAAAGACACTCTCTCTGTATGGAAATAAATATTTAAAAAAGTAGGCGAATAAGATTTCACAAATCAAGATCAAAAGCACAGCATAAATTTCACTTTAATATAATCACTTTAGTCACTTTCACTCTTATAGTGCAAAATCACAACCAAAGTTACACTATTTGTGGCGTAATGACATGTTATAGTGTTCAAACAGTTCAGGTATTGTCTTTTTTTTCCTCTTTTCTCCTGCAGCACACAATGATATTGCAGTCATTTTGACCATTAATGCTCACATGCTTCATAAATTTTCTTCTGCACAAAAATTAATTATGAATATTATGAATCAAAAAATAAATTGCACTTAATGACTTGTGCAGGAGAACTGGAAGCATAGAACATGAGGAATCTGGCTTTATAGCTCTAATTAATGAAGCTTGCATCTGGTTCAACAGATTGTGGTGGCCAGTTGCACATCCTGTGACCACTTTCATCTTAAAATGCCAGCAGCCAGCTATCTAGAATAACAGTAAAATAAATTATTGACCATTATACAGTCATTACCATTTGTTGTGGAGAAAATACCATTCAAGTTAATTTGTCTGAATTGATATTTCCAGTCACAATCAGTTGTCAATGGACTATCTCTATGAGGTTTTTTGGGTTCACCACTGGGAACACAATCCTTCTGCTGCACTTTGTCAAATATTCTTAATTACCTGCTGCAGTGGAAAGTTTGGTGCTTGAACAAGTTTAAGCTGGCCTAAAAAGGTATAAAGTTGAGAGGCAGAGTAAGAGTCCAAAGGACCAAATCTGCCAACATTATCAGCAATTGGTGACAAAGCAAGTACATTATACACCAAAAATCCCTTATTATACAAACGCTCTGCTTCTTGAACACATAAACATGAAAAGTTATGAGCCTAATCAGCATAGCTCACACACAGCCCAGGACTTGCAAGAGAAAAAATTATGATGCTGCCTATAAGAAACATGACCTTTTAACGCTACTATACCAGTAAACAGAAGTAACTGCAAAAATTCTGTTGCTTACGAATGGTAAAGTTCATGACCTGCACTTTCGTAATCGCAATTTATTCAAGGAAATTCTGACAGCTCCGAATTCTCTCCATCGCTAACGGCTAAAGAATTTTCAAATTTCAAGCGTTCAGAACTGCTGGGCCCGATTTCTACTTCTCTCTGGAAAACTTTCGCATTTATTGTGTTAATGTGTACTCTAATCTTTCTTCTCTTAGCATAATATTCTGCATTGAGCTTGGCCATTTCTGGAATTAAAATCTCAATAACTATGCTAATTTAGAGTATATAAATTATACGTACTGTTATTGAAGAGTCCAACACATGTATCAGTATTGCAATTGATGGCTGAAGAAGCTTAATTATAATTCCTGTTGCAAAAAGTGTAGAAACACAACTTTGCAAATGGCGCGCAGTTCCGATCACGTAGTACACCATTGGCTAAAAGTCACGTACCATTATTAGGGGTTATGGCCATTGGTTGGTAAGAGTACTCTCCCCCGTCAATATAGGTAACCCATATAGGACCTATATAAGTTCAGAGTGCGATGCACATAGGGTTAAGACTGTATCATACCCTTAGCTTAACCCTATCAAGAATGTCACATAGAGTATGAGAAGTTTTGTCACATGGTAACACTTTTTTAAATAAAAAACAAAGATGTCACTGATATTGGTTTTGTTTTTATGAACGTGTTTGTAATTATGTAGATTTCAATGGTCTGCATACAACAATACTATTTATAGCTACTGGGTCTCATGGGACCCCAGTGGGAAGAAAGTTGTTGCCCCGTGGGTTTTGGAAGAGGGACCTGTAGGGAATTCTCACGAGTTCCCATGTTTTCCCACGAAAGACCCACCAACCTTCCCACGAAAGCCCCATTGAATACCCACCGATCGCCCATGAACATTCGTGTTTTCCCATGAAAGCCCCATCAACTTCCCCACTCCCACCCCTCTCTTTTTGCATCCCTCACCCT
The DNA here is from genome assembly GCF_003073045.1 of Pomacea canaliculata. Taxonomy (NCBI): domain Eukaryota; kingdom Metazoa; phylum Mollusca; class Gastropoda; order Architaenioglossa; family Ampullariidae; genus Pomacea; species Pomacea canaliculata. Next base: position 21,928,453 of record NC_037600.1, read on the forward strand.
ATCTCACACTTTTACTTACATTGGTACACAGGCTGGCATACCATGAAGAAAACTTTCAACAGCTTTTCAAAATCTCTTCGTTTCCTCACAACACATAAATAGTAGGCAGGAGATATCATTTAACAATTTTATTATTTACAACAAAGAAGCTATTTTAACAGTTTACATTATTTAAATCATTAAAGTTGTTTCTGAACATAAAACAAGCATTCATCCAATTATTTACATAAAAATTAAAGTCAATAATTTTTTACCGCATGAAAGTTATTTTTGAAATAATTATTTATAACATAAAGTCAAACAATTTATTTATGTAAAGGATAGAAAAATATGACACCAAAAATCGATCCCTGAGTGGTGGAATCCCTGTAGAATAAAAGAAAAAGGTCAGTTACAGTTTATTTACATATTTTGATTTTTGCTACATAAGTAGAATAAACCTCTCACTTAGATGAAATTTTAACTCTTTCTTGATGCACTCAACACGGGTGGCTGATTTTGCCCTGCTCACTTGTTTACGCAGTATACACATTGGGCTGATGCATTGGTGTAATTTTTTAGGCCTTTACAGCTCGTGGTTTAAAAGAAAAACTTAATAAATAAGACAGTTTAGGCATTTATGAACACAATTATCTCCCTTACATGATGAAGGACGTACGTTTGAACGAAAGTCTTGCCAATATTCTACACTACCTGTCCTTTTCGATGCATTGTGAACATCATGCATCTGAAACGTCGAATAGCAAAAGATAGAACATCCCCGAACTTTGTACAAAAATGTATTTGAAATCAAAATATTACTTTTAGTCTTTAAAGTAATGACAAAACAAAGTTATGGATGTAAGTCTATTGACAATTTTTTTTAATTAACAAAAAATGTTTAGATGGATATAATAAGGATGTGCATGTAGACCATTAAAAACACAAAACCTGTGCTTGTATGGTGATCCTCATGAAATCATAGAGGGAGACAAAATAAACTTACTGGTAAAATTCACTGAGCCAGACCTACAGTCAGTGTGATCTGCAATTAAAGATTGTTATAATTAGTTCTTTTTGTAAATCATGTAAAATAAAAGAAAAAATGGCATGCAGCATTTTAAGAGAATAGAAAATATATGTGATCAGATATGTGATTGTTAAAAAAATGACAGACTTTGACAAAGTTCATTGCATAGCTTTCGATTTCATACATTTTGTTTTAATTTCAAAGTGTATAAGTACAAAAATAAAATTTTTCTTTTGCTTTGCATTAATTTTCCAAAATTTTAGTTGTTCAGAAAGCAATGTGATTGTCTTGTTGCTTTCCCCTAGAATGCACCAAGACGGACACAAACGTTTGGTAATCGCCGCCACTGTTATTGACAAATTTCGAGCATGACTCAATGAGTTCATTTCATAGATTTCAACTTCGAAGTTAATTATCAATAGTACACTAATAAGAGAGAGAGAGAGAGAGAGAGAGAGAGAGAGAGAGAGAGAGAGAGAGAGAGAGAGAGAGAGAGAGAGAGAGAGAGAGAGAGAGAGAGAGAGAGAGAGAGAGAGAGAGAGAGAGAGAGAGAGAGAGAGAGAGAGAGAGAGAGAGAGAGAGAGAGAGAGAGAGAGAGAGAGAGAGAGCTTTGCTTCTTGACTAGTTAATTTGAACCCATCATGCACAGCACTTGGTTGTCATCTTTCTTCCGTCAATCGTAGTCATGCTCTAAACATTTGATTTCTGTAAATACGTGCAATTAGTAGGCAAGAGATACGATTAAACAATTTGATTATTTACAACAAGAAGGATATGGTTAAACCATTTAAATTATTTACAGCACATATCAGGGCTTCTGCTAAGGCTAAATTCTTTGGGGTCCCAGGGACCCCTTCTTCAGATTTTTAAGGGGTCCCTGTTCTTTGCCCAAATGTGAAGGTGACCCCATCGACGAAAATTGAAGGGGTCCTCCGAACTTTTAATGGGTACTGTACGCAATTTTTTGCGTAAGCAGAAGCCCTGCATATAGAAGACAGCGTCATGTAAAAGCGATGGAGTTATGTTGCTAGCGGATGTAGTATGTGTGAGACCTACCGGGTACAACAAGTGAAACATTTCACAAAAAGCACTACAATACTTATATATGATCATAAATTATTCATGACTATCCACTGTTATAAAGTACAGTTGTTTTAATGGCATCTTTCACTTAACTTTATTAAGACTTACTTCAGAAATCGGCGGTGTTTCACTTGAAGATGGGCGTACAGTTCAAAATGTCCGCGCGCAGGTCAAAGCGAGTACCCTGTACCTCTGACCCGGTACCTTGACTTGTCGCAGCTACACGCGGGGAGGGGGAACAGAGGGGGGAGGGAAACAGAGGGTGGAGGGATGCTACACGATCAAGTGCCTGCCAAATCGAGAGCGGCTGAAGAACAAAAGCGCGATGGACGCGTCAGTTTAGGATCGCATTACAATGCCGTACTACCGGCCCTCTTCCCTCCTAAAAGTCTCATTTCCTTATTGGGGCCGCTCAAATGCCCACCGCTATTGCAGGCTGGGATCAGAACTCGCCGTCTGGCAGGTCCCTCCAGCGCGTTGAGAATATCAGCACACGCCGCATTCTGAGGAAAGAAAGAAAGGACCGAATGGAAAATTCTGTCTGTTGCTGCTGCCGGCCGGTCCCCCATACGCCCGGATCGGCAAGGGAATGACCTGACCTGACGCATTCTGAGGCATCGGGCTTATGGCGAGACCTTACTCCACCTCTCTTTGAAACTCGCCGACACTTGGCCCTCCGGCAAACTTCTGAAAGTGGAATAAATGACACGTTCGTAAGCCTCTGCTGTACTGTCGCCCGACGCTCTCTGCGTCCATTGTACACTTCCCTATTGACAGGGATCCTGCTCGCAGCGCCAAAAGATGTAACCAAGTGGTGGGGGGTTGTATAGCGACGACAACACACGTCCAGCACTCAAACAAAAGCAGGAACCGTCAGCATGTGCACAACTCTTTAATGCACAGGCTAGTACAATGGCCACGGCTGCGTCACATCGCCAGAGGCGCTAAAAGTCCGGCTGTCCCCTACTGTCACATGTCTGAGCTCTCTCTGATCCGCCGACGTCTCTTCTCTCGTTTCGTCTCAGCTCTGCCCTATATACCTCTGGGAAGGGGTAAAAGTTGCGATCTTTCGCGATCGTAACTTTTTGTACCTTTTCTCGCATGCAGATTCCGCCAAACTAACAACAACAATGCCGTACTACCGGCCCTCTACACATTGAACACGGCATGTTATATATCTGCAGCTGGTTCGCCTGAGTTGTGCAGTTTTGAATATTCTTCCGCGAGAGACTGTGGAACTGTGCGGCACGATAAACAGATCCTGATATGCCTGTCACCATCACCGTCCGTTCCCAGGAGTGGTTATCAGACAACATGAAGGTGGTGTCAGAGAGCATCATCAAGTCTTGGGTGCATGTGGCGGTTAGAAATCGCTCTTCCAACCAACTATCCAGTCGGGTGATGCTTGCGGAATTACACTTGCCCGATGCAGGCTGTGCAAGCATCGAGGGGTTGGTTGGCGCAAGCTGCGAAGGGCCTAATTACCTTCAATGTAACACTCCGGTTTGAGATGTCTGGAGCTAGTGCTCGCTCTTTCAAGATAAAATTACAACTATTCACAGCTCTCACAAGAGTTTTTGTCTCAGTCTTGATTGCCTACTCTTCTTATGCGGGAAAATGATAAACCATTGTGTCGACCTTTGCAAGCAGAGCATCCTGGAATCGCACAGCTAGTGCCTGGCATCATAAAATATAACCACAGTAGCTCTGCGACTCACTGTACAAAGCAAAACCGGAAAAAGGCGAAGCAGGAGATCTGTTCCCACGCGAGAGATGGCTGTTCTTGTTCTTCAGTGTCTCTGGTCTGATGCGCCAGTCCACATGGTAGCCCTGATGTTTACAGGTCTGTGTTGGGCCACGTGACCTGAAGTGAACTCGCCGGCGAGCTGAGCGTGTTAGGCGGAAGACTGGACTCACCATCCACAAAGCCAAGCATGCAAAATGTGTCAACAAGGGCAATAATTACACCTCCTCCAAGACACTCCACTCCACCGGCGTAGTCTCACTCTGCTACTAACTCCATAGAAGTCTGTATTCATGAAGTTAAAGACTGGATTGTGACAAACAAACTGAAAGTCAATGATGATAAAGCGGAAGCCCTCCTATGTTCGAGAAGAAGAAATCCATCTTCACTCGTTTGTCCCCCAAGTGACATCAAGGTGGGCGACACCTACATCACCTTTGTGTCCTCCAGCAGGAATCTGAGATTCACTGTCACTGCAGACATGACTCTTGCTAAACAAGTTACAGCTGTCTGTCAGTCTGCCTATTTTGATAGGCAATTTACAGCTGTCTGTCAGTCTGTCTAAAATGATAGACAAGTTACAGCTGTCTGTCAGTCAGTCTATCTGTCACACCCTTCCTTTTTCAATATCATGTTAATCTCAGCTCTTGTTCTTGTGTTGTCCTTGTTCTTAAGCGCTGAGAGCATGCCACGTGAGGAATGAGTGTATGCACTTGACAAATTAATAATAATCATCCTAAATGCAAACTGTGTAAGGAGCATGCTCTTAGCACTTAAGAACAAGAACGAAACATGGACAGCATACGAGGGACAGGAAAACAAACAAATAACATATGAGCTATACAGGAATAAACAACCTCACGAAACAAAGAAAATCAAATACAGAAAACACACAGAGGAAGCAAACAACAATAATAAAAGTAATAATAATAATATTATTATTGTTATTCCAGAAATACACGCTTATCTTTCTTTAAATGACTCTTCTGTCACCTGGTTTTAGATCTAGCAGATCAGCTTAACTTTTCACATCACTGAAGATTGTAATTATGTGGGTTTTGTTCATAGATTTGAATAAATCAGTTTAAGGTCCAATCCATCTATAGAATTTATACAAATGTTTAGTAAGTAGATCGTCCGCAGACACATTTATTATATTTTTATTATCTTGGTGTACGAGTAGAGCCATTAATATCCGGGTATTTCAACAGACGACCGGCTCACAGCGCCACTACATAGACGAGATGTGGCATTCAGTTCGCCCAAAGAACGAAGTCCAACTGTGACAACTTTATGAAAGATTTCGCCGTCATCTTAAGCATCTCAATGAAAGGCAAGTATTTTGTGTTACTAGACTTTCTTAGCTGCAGCACCAGCATCGCCTTCGTTCTTAGATTCATTATTTCAGAGGCGATGAACGTCTTGATTTGGTAATTGCAACGTCGGCCATTCTGCCTTCTTACGTCAGCGCCTTATAGAGCCAGAAAGAAACGTTAGTAATTCACAGTTTTAATTTGTTAGTTGGTACACAAACAAAAATTAGTAATTCACAGTTTTAATTTGTTAGCTGGTACATAAACAAAAATGAGTAATTCACAGTTTTAATTTGTTAGTTATTACACAAACAAAAATTAGTAATTCACAGTTTTAATTTGTTAGTTGGTACACAAACAAAAATTAGTAATTCACAGTTTTAATTTGTTAGTTGGTACATAAACACAAATTAGTAATTCATAGTTTTAATTTGTTAGTTGGTACATAAACACAAATTAGTAATTCATAGTTTCAATTTGCTAGCTGGTACATAAACAAAAATTAGTAATTCACAGTTTTAATTTGTTAGCTGGTACAAAAAGAAAAAAAAAATAGAACTCAAATCAAATTTTAGAGAAATAGTGATTTTATTCACAAAAATCCCACAGTTGAATAGAATATATAAAGCTACCACGTGACGATAAACACCCCAAAAGGTATAAAACCAGTTAGCAGCCAAAAGAATATTACATGGGGACCTGTTTAAGCTTTCTGAATAGCTGGCTGTCTCAGTTGGCATGATCGTGTATTTAGATCCAATCGTTGATGAGAGTCAGCTACATTTCAGTAAAAGTAGTCGTCTGGTCTGATGTGAAGATTTCACATAAAGCATTTAGTGGTAAATAAGCAGCTCGCATGAAAATTACTAAAGTTATCCTTTTTTAATATACTTTATGTACGAAAATATCACTTTTAAAACTGATTTCAATTTTAGTTTTCAAATGAAAGTTACTGTGTAAATTTATGGTAATGTATGATAATCATAAAAACTCTAGCTCCTAGAAGATGGTTGTGTGATGAATGATGGATGATGATGATGATGATGATGATGATATTAATAAAACAATTCGTGATTAGTACATCGCATACTCACGCCCATAAGGAGCATGCTCTTAACGTTTTAGATAATAACTAACACCGCATTTTAAACTGTGTAAGCATTACTGCAGTAACATGTGTTAAACAAAGTACAATTTGTGCGATATCAGCAGGTCACAGCAGCAAGCACAAACCAAACCAAAGTTGATATATGGAAATGACGCTATTACCTATCTTGAGTTCTACTATGTATTTGCCAATTTTCAGTCTTTGTGGCATGTACTCACTTTGTGTCTAGAATACAAGTTAAGCGTGTTAGGCTTAGGATGAGAAATAAACTGGGATTATTTTAGCTAGAAAGATCTAGAAACTAGTTTCACACAAATTACTATACATATAAACACAATATATTATCATATTCAGTTATTACTCTCATCCAGCAAAAATATGTATGATCAGAAAATTTTCGTCCCTAATCGTTCAGAATGACAGACTGATGCTTTGTGATGACACGTTATTTGACAAAACCAGTTGTTAGCTGATTAGTGACATTTGTTAAATCAAGGATGTGAACAAAATTGAAAATAAATAATAATAAATAATGATCCAACCTGATAGGATCCAGAAGGCCCTGCAGAAATAGAGGGTGCAATTTGCACAAGTGAGGGAACAGGTGGAGAAGGAAGACATGCCACTGACAGCAGAGTCTGATATAAAACTTGCCGACATGTCACTGCGATGTAGGTGTTTGCTAGGTTCTGTTGTAAAACACAAAGGTCTGGTGTACGGACTGAAAACCTCAGGACACAGATTCACGCCAAACAAATGAATAATTCTGTGCAACGCCTTGACAGCAGCAGCTGCAGTGTCTGCATCGGCACAATGATGGCCGTGTCACTGAGAGCCTGACCTCTCACTCTTGGTAACCACCAACGTTTCTTTGAACACGGCCTTCCCATCATTGTCAGATAATGTCACCTAACTCTCAATGAACTCTTTAGACACAAACACAGAATCTGGAATCGATGGACAATGTGAACTATTTGCTGTGGATGGGTGGAAAGAAGCTGGAGACTCCCAGATACTCTGTCAGAGCATTAATGTCTCTTGCAGTCCTGTATGTAGTCCTTCCTTTCCGAGGACAAAAATGAGACAGGACAAAAGAAAGTTGCACATCTGTGTCTAGCCTTTTCTGTTTGTGCATTGTCATCCTGTGGTGCCATACTGCTGTAATGTGTAACACTGCACAGCTGCTGGTCTTCTCGAAGTCTTTCTCAACTGCTTCTCCAAGCGAATCAAGCATGACAACAGACCAGAAACACGGACGGAGCAAGGTGAAGGATGACACGAAACGCATCTCATCACCAGACGACATCGCTCAGGCGCAGAGATCGCAGATCTAAGATCTAAACTAAAAATAGCAGCCTGAGTGGTCCGTCAATCACACAATGAAAACAACCTCGCTTACAACGCCGGAAAAAAGAACAGAACAATGGTGGAGCGTTCAGACCAGTTCAGACAGCATAGCAGAATCATACACATAAAAATCTTTTATCATGATGCCCTTAGCATTCCTTTTTAAATTCTCATGCAACAACAGTATGTAGCGGTTCAGTCAAAAAAAGCGTTGTATGGCTTTTTGCTAGCTTTTTTACACACACTGCTGTTGAATTATTGACAGACCTTTGTTCCTGAAGAACAGGAACATCACACTGCAACTCCTTGCTTGCTGGCTGCCCTGTATACCTTCTTCACAAACTCCAGAAAGTACAGAACTCTGCTGCACGTCTGGTGCTTAGAGTAGAGAAAGGGACCATTGTAGAAAACCTATTTTCTACTTTTAGTGTGCTTAGTGTGTTTAGTTACTTTGTTAGGGCAAAGTTGTGATTAGAGCACTTAAAATAGAGACAATACATCGTGAACTGGCCAAGCTAGCAGCACATCAGCCCGGCTGACGCGCCAACTGTCTAGCTGCCCCATTCAGCAACCGGTGGCCAGTCGGGGCGAGCAACAACATCCATGTAAGCGGCCACAATAACGTTTTCTCGAGTTGCTAAAAATAGATTGTGACGTCACGCAGCAGAGCATCATGGGATTGCTTCAGACAAGCACTGCACGTTGTTGGGCTGTGAATGCCTGTCTTCCTGGTACAAAACAGACAGAAATATTTGTGCATGTCATGCTCCTTCATTGACTAACCAAAATGTGAAAACGGACATAGTTCTCTCTCATATATATATTCTTCGGAGTAACCTGTCATCGTTAGACTACTCGACCAGGAATTATGAAGACAGACATTATCTGATTATGATTGCAGGCTTTGTCTGGAGGTGGATGGTGGCACTGTGTGTGTTCACTGAAATCGTCGCCGCCCAACACAATGTTGCCTCGGGAAACGAGAGTGAGTATTGGGACTATTACAAGATAAATTTTGTCGTAGAAAATGTCTTTATGTATGTCTCAGTCAGTAGTGTTATTGTTATGACGCATTAAAGTAACACAGTCAAACAATACGATGGGGGAAGTCACGATTTGACGTGGAGTGCGCGGTGCTCTTTCCCTCCAACAAGCTCGCGCCATAACGCGTAATGTACAAAGAAATTGCATATGGTGATGAAGTGTGCAATGTTGGCAAACAAATAGTAATAATATTTAGAATAATAACATGAAAACTAATAATGATACAAGTCTTTTATTTATCCCAGAGGGCTATTACAGACATCTGTACATGGAAGAACAACAAAACAACAATACGACAGCATATTCCTATTCCCTACACCAGACTCTCCTACAATTATGGTTCACGCTTACATAGGAGTTAAATTTATTCGCAAATAGTAACGTTCAGAAGTCACACGGACGAAACAAAACAAAGCAGAACCTCAGTCCGTTGGTCTTGCATGCAGGTGCACACAGCCCGATGGAAGTTAAAAAAAAAATTCTGACAGGACATGCTTGTCATCAAAAAGAATTTCAGACACTTTCAGAAGTGTCTGCCTGTTGTACAGAGTCTGAGAAGCATTCCAATAACTTTGGAGCAGGTGGATACAGAACGATGTAGTCTGCTTTTGTCATTCACTGATAAACTGTTTTAAAAGCAGATAAATGAGGACAGTGCGCTCTCTATGTGGGATTAATAAAATAGCCGAAGAAATCTCTGGGAGACAGAAACACCAGTTTCCAGAGAAGGAAGAGGCACTGATGAGCCTTTTCTATGACAGCTTGAGTGTTGGGATCCCAGCAAAGCCTCTTATCGAAGATCAGGTATTTAGACGTAGGGATAATATTCACCTCCTTGTCATGGATGGCACTTATGGGACTTGGTGAAGAATTGTGGCCCAAATTAAATTCAATCTCTTTGGTCCTTCTCACATTAAGTTCTAGGAAATTGTCATTGCACTACGAAATGTGTTCATCCAAAACTACACCATAGGTATTTACTGGCCTGCTTAGAAAATAGAAGTGAACAGTTCGTGTCATCCGAGGATTTAGCAAGATCTTGACCCTCGTGATTACTGCCACAGCTGTTGGTTTATATGATAAACAAGAGTAGTGATAAAACTCACCCTTGGTGTGAGCCAGTGCACGCTGCGATGGAATCTGAAAAAGTGGCGTTGACAAATGTTCGTTGCTGTCTCTCAATCAAAAAGGAAATTATCCATGCCACTAGCTGATGATGAAGGGAAAACTCGTCAAGGATTCTTCTAGCTAAGATTTGTGGCTGGATAGTGTTGAAAACTGATAAGAAGTCAGCAAACAAGAATATGAAATATTTATATAGCTTATTTTCCCACACGGAGGCGATGTAGTAAGCAGCAGGTAGTGATTGGTATCGCATGACAGAATGAATGGAGTGTACCCAAGTAACTAGTCTCTTTTCCGAGACGAAGATAAGACAGAGAAAGAAAGCCTTGTGACCTTAACGTGTAAGGAATGGAAGCGTGACAGAACTCAGTTTTATGTGAAGTGGTGCCCAAACCTCATCCCAACCTGACAGCTGATCCATTTTAACACTGCTATCGGACCGGCAAGTTTGTGCTCATTCCAACACCACCTGGGGTTTGAAGCTACAATACTCTTTCAAGAAAAATGGCGAAACTTGTTTATATCTCTTGAATGTGTGTCATTCCATCTCCAGTAAAATTCTCTGTTTGGAAGCCACACATCGCTAACCCCAAATTAATAATTGTATATCATTCTCGTAATATTTCTAGGTACTCATACTAGCAACAGATCATGCTCTCACAGAATTGCTAACAAGTGTTGTAACGAGCATGTTTTCGACAGGGTTTATTCGCCCTTGATAATCTATTCACTCTACACATCATTGAGATTTTTAAAGTGAGAAAAAGTGAGTCTACTGTGCGTACGTAAATTATGAAAAAGCCTTTGATAAAATAGATAGACTCTACCACTGACTTTGACTTTATTCAGTGTAGGCCATAGCCCTTAACTGAAAAGGGTGAATATAAAAACATAAAAAATATGAAAAACATCTTTACATAGATGTGAATAATAAATACATCCAAACTGTAATTTAATCAAGCTGGTGATACATTTAAATTTGTGCAAATGTACACATTTTGGTGAGGCAGACAGGTCTCTAGCTATATCTATTGTCACCACATCAGTACACATGCAAGTATATGGTCAGATCCATATAATAATATATACATAAAATACTATCGTTACTACACGCTTAGTATCTGACAATGGGCTTAACTAGTTAAAAGCATAATATTGCTATAAAACAAAATTTTACTTTTAGTTGATGGAGTTTCTCAAATTCATTGCACTTTGTATGTAACTTGCTACACCAGTGGTTCTCAAAGTATTTCGGACCGCGGACCACTTTACTTAAGTAAAAAATATGGCGGACCACCAAGGCCTAAAAATCAGTCTGTACTATGAATTTCAAATTTAAATTGCCGCATTTGTTTCGTTACAATTCAAAACTAAATGTCCTTCTGTGACAGTAGTATGGTAATAAGTTGACATAAAACTACGTACCTCGTTCTTTGTAATTAAAATGTTAATGCGAGGAATGCAGTTGTTTTTGACGAGATATTAGGGTGGTAATATCTGGATCAATGTTGGAAGATTTCAGTCTCATGTCAGATTCCACGTTCAACCGACTTCTCTTGTTTGTTTTTAGTCCCACGAGAGTTGAACATCGAATCTCGCAGTAGTACGTTGTTGGCAATGGCAGTAGATGCTCCACAGCGATGTCAGCAAGTCCCCGGTACTCAGATCGTACATGAAGCCAAAAGTCTGTCAAACATTTCTCAGCAAACAACACTTTCAGCGAACCATCCGAAGCAAGTTCCACAAGACTATCAACATCCCTTGAAGAAAGTTTTGTACTGACTGTTCAGCTGCACTCATGTTTGCAAATGGATTTCTGATCCATTCAGATTTTGTCTCGGGCTCTGGAAAATAAATTCTGAATTGCTCACGCAGACCATGTAGGTGTGATTTAAAGTTCGCAACAATCTGCTCATCAATTTCCTGCGGTGAAGTCACAAGAAAATCACTGAGGGTTGGGAATGAGTCAAATTCTCTACGATCGAGGTGATGACATCACAGCCCCAATGTTATACACATAGCCTTTACTTTGTTTTGAACTTGACCGATTGTGACATGTCTGCTCATTCACACTGCTAACAATGTCAGCCAGCTACGCCAACTGAGCAAGCCATTAAAAGTCACGCATCATTGCATGCAATCCCACAAGTAGAAAGCTTGACGATCACACTCGCGCAAACAAATGTGAACCTCCTCGCGCAGTTCAAACAGACAAGTGAGCACTCTCCCACGCGACAACCAACGAACTTCTGTATGAAAAAGAAGCTTGGTGTGCTCACTTCCCATCTCTTCACATAAAACTTTAAACGTGTAGTCAAGGCTTTGATCTTTCCCGTCATTGACGCAGCACCATCAGTGCTCACACCGACACATGGCGTCCAGTCAACTTTGTTACTCACAAAGTAATTGTTCAGAATCTTGAAAATGTCCTCTCCAGTTGTATAGGTCGGTACAGACTTGCAGAAGGGAAAGTCATCATGAACAGCGCCTAAGTATTCCTACCTGACACATGCCAAAAGGTTTGCTTCGTTGGCTATGTCAGTAGACTCATCAAGCTGAAGCGCCAAGTACTTTGACATGTCTTGATAGCAGCTGACATTCCACACTGTCAGCCATGGCTGTTATTCCACGTTTCACGGTATCATTTGAAAGAGGGACTTTGTTGATGGCATTTGTCGCCTTTTCGCCAAGCATGAGTTCTGTCATTAGTCTGGCAGCAGGTCTGGTCAAGTTCTCTGCAACAGTTGGTCTTTGCCGGTCTTGGCGATCAACAGCGAAACTGTGTAGGATGCCTGTGTAGCCTCAGTGTTTTCATCGCCAGCAGCAACAAGGTGCAGCATTCCCTTATTTTGTTGCAGCTCTTTGCATTTATTCTCGAAAAACTCCAGAGGCTTATCAACATATTGGCATTGCTTGGAGTCATTCAAAATGACTTCAGTTTGCAGGGTTTCATTGCTCCATCGGCCAGAATTTCACAGCATAAACAAGCTGACATATAATGTTTCATTCTCCAAAAACCATAAAAGTTATGAGGTGTAATGGACAGAATGTGGGTCCTGTGCGCAATGGCTAACTGTGCTAGCATATACTCATCTAGCATGCGCCCACACACACTTAATTACAACACATTCCTTCAATACAGATACTTTAGGATGAGTCAAATGAATATAATTAAACAAAGAGTGCATGCGTACATAAAGGAATAGTTACAAGTATTATTCAGATATTATTATCTGGCGCTTCTTCTCATTACTTCCACAGTACATAAGTTCACCAAAGTTCCCAAGTTAGAACTCACAAATTCCAATGTTCAGCAGATCACTAAAGATAACAACTCACTGTTAATTCCAACGTTCACAAGTTCAGCAAGTTCACAATTCACTGTTAGTTCCATTGTTCAGCATTCCCTACTACATATTCAATAATATTCCAAGTCCCTCGGACCCGTTAACGTCTTCTATAAGACGGACCTTCTGTCGGCCACTCACTAGCCAGCCGCCCGGAAAAGTGACGTTTCTACCCCTGCACCCGACTTTGTTCAGTTCTCCCTTCCGGTGGGCGTATCTTCCTCCCGGTGACCTTGGACATGTAGAAAGGGTCTAACTCTAAAGACGTCGGTCGCCTTGGGCGATACCCGACTTTTAGCTGGACAACAAGGGGTAGGACTGCCACACAGTTATCTCCCCTTGCCATACGTTCATTGCGGCCGCTTACATGGATGTTGTTGCTCGCCCCGACTGGCCACCGGTTGCTGAATGGGGCAGCTAGACAGTTGGCGTGTCAGCCGGGCTGATGTGCTGCCAGCTTGGCCAGTTCACGACGTATTGTCTCTATCCTACGGCTCTAATCAAAACTTTACCCTAACAAAGTAATTAACACACTAAACACACTAAAAGTAGAAAATAGATTTGCTACATGAGGCTGAAACTTTTTGAAACTGGATTTACAATTTAATAAACGAATCGTAATGAATCATGTTCCAAAATATATGTGTACGTTAGATTCACAAGAACTGATCATTCTCAAATGTATTCCCTACAAAAATATAAGGTTTTCAAAAACGTAAAGCAATACTGTAGAAGTTTCCATAAATCATTACAAATTATCATTTCAAGAAAGACTTTAACAATGAAATCTGCTTTACAGACAAGTAATTCATGAGACATCATTAAGGCATCCTTGCAGCTCTAACAGCTCCTGCCAGAGTGCTGGAGCAGGTTTGTCTTTGCTTATCAGAGCAGTCAAATGATTTAGCATATCTTTTGCTTCCTGCAGAATCAATTCCTGCAGACCAAAGAGTCTGTCCCTTGTTTGAGAATGTGCTGGACTAATACTGCAACAGCATGAATATGTCACTGTGATTGAAACTGGACAATTCACTTTTAAATACTTTGAACAAAGCCTATTAATGGTGGTTGTGAAGCAGTAACTCTTGTATAACCAACACTATCTGCGACATCAGATTGTGAAAGGGAATTCACAACAAAATGGAATAGGCAAACCAAAAAGAAAATAAAATAAATCCATAATATAAAATTGTCTGCATTACCTTCGTTAGACACTCCCTGGATACCGCCTTCTACTGCTGCAGTTTGAGGTCCGTCTCCTCTTGTACTCTTTGCAGAGCATCAATATGTTGGCCATTGGGGCTGCTCATGTGATGATGCCAATATTCTGATGGTTAGTGCATTCACCTGTGGGCATAAAAGGTTGTTTATCACTTTTGGTTGTAGTGAGTCTTGCAGTGGTGCTGCTGGATGTACTGATTGAGATCTAAAGTAGTCTTTCTTTTTGTGAGCTGTCTCGGCCTAACATAATTAACAAGCATACCAAATATTAATAAGTGTGCATTTAAATGACAAGTTTTGAAAACTTAAGAATTTCTTATGTAACATTGAAGAATAAAATAGTAAATAATTCCTATGCTATTCCAATCATAATATTAATATTACCCTCATGAAAAATTGAAATGAACTGTTCAAAGGATGAACTGGGATTGCCGTGGTTATTGTTAAGCGGCCAATCTCATTTCATGGCCCAGACCACAAGAATTCTAATTACTGGAATAATACAGATGCCCCATTAACAGCACTCATGCATTTTCGAAAAATTACAGTAATGGGAATCTGTGCTGATTTTGTCAGGTGTTCTCCAAAACTATGAATTCCTTGATCTCTGTTATTCTACAATGCAAACAAGAAACATCTGTTGTTTCAAGATTTGGTATATACTAGCTATTAACAACTGCTTGTCTGACACCCAAATACTCATCTGAAAGGGCTATTTCTTTTCAAGTTATAAAATATATCATGACTAATGACATGCACTGTTTTACTACACAATACTGTGCAAATTTTACATGAAAAATCAGTCTGTTCACTGAGACCACAGAGCATTTAGATGTTAATGGTCACATGGCTGTATGTTCCAGTCTGTAACAACAATAAACCCGAAGCAAGGTCCATGTGAAAGACACTGACAATATCCCAAAGCTTTTTAAAAAAAACCAAACAAACAATACTTTTAAACCGTATCAATAGACTGACCAGAACAATATCAACTAGGCTGATGCAACATCCAATCTAGGAATATATATATGATAATGAACAAACAGTATAAAATCACCCCTTTGAACCCAAAATGCAAACATCATGCAGAGTCCAGGTACACCTATCTGGCAGAGTTCCCTCCTTCACATGTTTTGTCACCTTACTTGGTGGCCAGTCTGCTGCCATCTTTGTGTGCTGACAAAATAAACCCTCATTCAAGAACGCTTCCCAGAAAGGCTAACTTTTTCTCTTCATAGGAGTGGGTTAAACTTTTGACTTTATCTGTCATATTTAGTCCAGAGATTATGACTGCATAAGCTTATGTCCAACTTGTATACTCAAGGAATTATGGTGAATGAAGGAAATATAGTAAGCAACTACTGTTCAGCCGACATGATTGTACTGACTGCAATCTACTTCTCTGGTATGCAACTTTATGATGCCATAGAAATAAAATGTTATTAAAAAAATATCATCCATGAAGGAAATTTTAAGAAAATAAAACACAAACAAATATACATTATAACCCAAAATGATTACAGAATAAAAGTGGTACTGTTTCACTTTCAGCCATAGATAATAGTACAGCAATGAAAAGACTGCAAACAGTTAGTACATAACTAGTAACGACAGTGGTGTCAACACACGCGCATATACGAAGACAGGATTTAATAAGAAGAATAATAAATGCAAAATTTGTAAAGTGCATATTCACACTTCATTGTTTGTATCGGTGTGTATTAAACAATCTATCAATCTATCTAATCCTCTTCGTGCATCAGGTTGCACACAAGGCCTCAACTAGAGTCCGCCACCGATGTCGATCTGAAACCCGCTGTAGGTGACCGTGTATTAAACAGATCTGTCATTCTTCTTTCGGTTCCGCTGTAGCAAGATAGAACGTTGAACAAGACTCGATGTTGAAGCGAGGCATGCGAAGATAATGTACTGAACCTAACAAGAAATAAAATACTACAAAGTTAAATTTAACAGTTGAGAAACAAATGAAACTTTTAGGTTGAAATGATTATAGCTTGCAAGTGATGTGGATAGTGCACTATTTTTGTTTGATATCCCTGTTTGATCGTCTGCTATAATTGTTGCTTGCTGGCTGCCCTCTATACCTTCTTCACACACTCCCTTGCTGACTGCCCTGTATACCTTCTTCGCACACTCCTTGCTTGCTGGCTGCCCTATATACTTTCTTCGCACACTCCTTGCTTGCTGGCTGCCCTGTATACCTTCTTCACAAACTCCTTGCTTGCTGGCTGTCCTGTATACCTTCTTCACAAACTCCTTGCTTGCTGGCTGTCCTGTATACCTTCTTCACAAACTCCTTGCTTGCTGGCTGTCCTGTATACCTTCTTCACAAACTCCTTGATTGCTGGCTGTCCTGTATACCTTCTTCACAAACTCCTTGATTGCTGGCTGTCCTGTATACCTTCTTCACAAACTGTGGAAAGTACAGAAGTCTGCTGCACGTACGTCTGGTGCTCAGAGCAAGAGAAGGGACCACGTCACTCCGCTACTTCGTTTTCTCAACTGGCTTCCCATCCGTTGTGGCATCAGTACAAACTGTCCGTGCTGTGTTTTAATTTCTTTGATGGCACCTGCCCTGATTATTTCTCTCAACTGCTCTTCCCTTACATCCCAGTTACACAACTCCGCTCGTCGTGTGATGATCGTCTCCTTACTCTTCCTGTCACCACAACAACAACATGTGGCCACAGGATGTTTAGTTATTGTGCAGCCAAACATTGGAACTCTCTCGCTTTCCATACCCGCCACCTACACACTATAGAATATCTTACACGCACTTCTTCATTAATCATTACTCCTAACACCTTTATTCATCATCAGTACTGTTGTTTATCTTTCCGTCTTTCTTGTGCTGTTTGTTTCTCCTTCTGTCTCTCGTATGTTGCCTATATTTTGTATTTTTGTTAATCGCTTAGAGCATACTTCTTAGGAGTGTGAGCATGCGCTATACACATTTGCAATTATTATTATTTTAACGTGTTTTTCATAGGTTTCAATAGTTGCAGTGATGTTGTAAACAGCTGAGTTATATTATGTGTAGGATGAATAAAATGCATGTCAACATTTTGCAGATCTCCTGATACAGTGTGCTTTGTGTTGCAGGGAACGTCGCTCGAGAAGCAGGGTGCACCTGCAGTAGCAGCCATCCTCTGGAAGGCAGAACTTGCGACCTGGTTAAAAATGGAGACAGAGACAGCAGTAATTATAATGTCAAAAGAAACTGCTTCTCTAGTCTAGAAGGGGAAAGAGGTTCTTTGAGGTTTATTCTGAAACACAAATATTTCATTCACAGATTGGTCTTCTACGCACGTGAGGATAGTAAGTATCAAAATATTAAATACAATACACTAAAGTACAATACATTTAGTCTGAGCTTATAAAATTGCGATTTTGAGACAACTGTAGTGTCAGAGCCCTGGTAGCATTGTTCTCCTAGTGTAACGAATGGACTGCAAGTGTTTCTGTTCTACAGTTATTCACCATGCACCTCAGCAAACAGGTCTCTCCATCAACATAACGCAACCAATCTCACCAGCTGCACAGTGCCTGTGACTAGTTGTTTTTTTTTGCTGTAATTATGCTACTGAAATGTAGAATTATAGCCAGCTGTCACGTGGTTTTGACAAGTAGATGCACACAAAGACATTGTGTGGTGTGGCATGATGTCTACTTGTATGTGTACGTGCGCGTCTGTATGCATGTCACGACCAACAGTCGGACTTGCGCATTCTTCCCAATAATAAAACACGAGATCATTTCAGGTTGGGGCGTCCAAATAATTATTATACAGAAAAACTTCCAAAATAAATAGCAATACACGAAACTTCCAAATTAAGCAGTTTAAACCATACACTTCCCCTCGTACACAACGATATCAGTGTAGCAATAGCATACACCAAATATGATTAAACTCAGATACTAAGACCGCGC
The DNA here is from genome assembly GCF_003073045.1 of Pomacea canaliculata. NCBI lineage: Eukaryota > Metazoa > Mollusca > Gastropoda > Architaenioglossa > Ampullariidae > Pomacea > Pomacea canaliculata. The sequence goes on from NC_037600.1 coordinate 21,946,745, forward strand.
GCAGGCAGGTCTTCAGCAGTTTCCACCACTGCCAACTGAAACCCACAGTAACTATGACAACATGTCAATTACAAGGCATTTGCAATGATAAGTCTTGTAGAGCACTTTTCTAAGCAACACGACAAGTTCACGTGCTCATAAATATTCAGCAACACACACAAAAGTCCTAAAAGTCTCAGTTTACACAACAACAAGTTATCACAATTTTATCTTCACTCAATGATAAGGCATAAATCATAATCATAACTGTAGTTAACCCTCCTGATAGGGCATGAAATCTATGGATGTAAAACTCCAATCAACTATTTGACACAGCCACAAGAAAACACAGTCAAGTGGCTAGAATACTCAGGTTGCAAACCACACTAGCACCTACAATACTCAGGGTGCACATCAAACCACACTAGCACCTACAATACTCAGGGTGCACATCACACTAGCACCTACAATACTCAGGGTGCACATCAAACCACACTAGCACCTACAATACTCAGGGTGCACATCACACTAGCACCTACAATACTCAGGGTGCACATCAAACCACGCTAGCACCTACAATACTCAGGGTGCACATCACACTAGCACCTACAATACTCAGGGTGCACATCAAACCACGCTAGCACCTACAATACTCAGGGTGCACATCACACTAGCACCTACAATACTCAGGGTGCAAATCAAACCACACTAGCACCTACAACACTCAGGGTGCACATCAAACCACGCTAGCACCTACAATACTCAGGGTGCACATCAAACCACACTAGCACCTACAATACTCAGGGTGCACATCACCGCTACTTAATACCGATGTCCCACTCTACCTGTTCACTTCTCAAAGCTTCTCAGTCTTCTTAAACAGCTCAAACATTTGCTCTCACCCTAATAGTTCTTCTAATGAGTAGGAAAGTCTTACTGTTACCACCACGTGGGTGACGATGGTGCCCAGTCACTTGGCACCTGCTCTGCTCTAGTCAGGTGTCTCCTGAACTTTCTCACGCCGGCTCCCGCCCTCCTCGCTCCCCGCACACAGCAGTAGAGTTTCTGAAGATAGGCCAACCCCGCCCCACTCTATTCCCTTACCGTCACAATGCATGCATGTCACCTTTTTATAGATTTACTTCTGTTATTTAATGTAGATGTATTTTTACAGGGTTAGACAGAATGGATTGTTTACAAGTCTACTTCGATGACAAAGTCATCCATACATTCCCCAAGAACAATAAGGAACGCATCCTCTACCTGAATAGATCAGAAAGCGAGAGTCGAGAGGTAAAAAATGCTAGCTTCTCGAGAACATGCAAAACCGGCATGGATGTTGCGCCGGTGTTAAACTTCTGCGAGTTGGAGATTTACAGTAAGTTGACCGCAGAACATGCCATGCATTCTTACCATCTTCCTTTGGCACTCACTCCAGCCCTCTTCACACACACACACACTTCGTATGTGCTTGAACCTGCTTCTAACCCTAAGTCTGCTGTAAGGTGGTGTGACTCAGCTACACACTACCTTGATATTTGTTCTGATGTGTTCATTTATATTTAGGTAATTACATCTGTGGCCATCATCTTAAGGCCAGGTACCTGCAGAATTTTTTTTCCTTTCACGGGAAGGCGCGGATTTTTTTGTATCAGCTATTTAGCCCTTGAATGAAGTTTTAAAGAATGGTTTTACTTCACTTGTCACACTATCGGTTGCCATGGAAACAATCCAAAATAGCGCCCGAACAAACATTTTAAAAAGATTATAACTTCATCAATTTTGTGAGTAGACTTTAAATTCTAATTTGAAATAGTTCCCTAAAAGACAGATCTGCATTTCGATGAGAAAGGATTTTGCAAAATCGTCTTATTTTTTTTAAAAATGATTTTTATTGTAAAATGCGGTGTTAAATTTTAAGAAATTTTGATTTAAAACGATATAACTACCAAGCTACTACATATTTCTTCAAAAAGCCCTCATAGAAATGTTGAAATTTGTTGAAGAAAACTCAACCAAATTGCAGGTCTATATCTCTTGTCGATAAAAAGTTTTATCCTTTTGAAGTAAACAGTCTTTAGCCAAAACAAGAAACTGAGAAAACGAGGAAAGAAAAACTGAAAGCTTAGTAACTCCTAAACTACTAAATATTTTTTTACAAAGCTCTCACTGAAATGTTTAAATATGGATAAAGAAAACTTCAACCAAATTTTAGACCTGTATCAAATGTCAGAGCATCTACTTAAGTAGCAGCATTAGTAGGAAACACTCTCATCCTTCTTAGCCTTCAGTTGCAGGGTGATGGGATAAACATCAACATATAATGAACAGATAATTCTTTCATTAAAGAAATTATTTCAAAAGCTGATAACCTATTCATGAAATCTAGAGATACATCATTGAGTGCACCAGAATTTGAGCAGCTGCTCATGTCCTGTTCCTCTGTATGCTAGGATTATTTTATGAATTACCTCTGTAGTCACAATGATTAAAGATGTTTGGTATTTGTGGCTAGGGGTTATCTTATTTTCTGTCAAAGATTTCTGGGAAAAGCACCAGCTGTCAAGCCTTTTAGGGGGCTGACAATGATGTACTCTCTAGACACTGAATGGCTACAAACTTGACTAGATAGCAGTTTTCATTGTTTGTCAGGAGTGCTGCACATAATTGTCTTCACACATTCTCTTTGTTACATTTGGTTGGAGTAAGACAATCCAGCCCCCACCCAACCTTTGTTATCTGTGCAAATGATGTAAGCTCTGTTTCCCTACATTCCTGACAAAGTACATAAATAACTAGCATTGCAAGTTCACTCAAATTTGTAAATGTTGACATCTAGTCCTGATTACTAGCGAGACTTGCAGCAGAAATTAAAACTTCACTTTATTTTCGAGACGCTTGACATGACTGATGGTGATTTCGACAGCTGAGTTCGGTTCACTAAGTTACTTTTTTTTGCTGCTACAACGGTCTAAAAATGTCTTCGTGGTTTTTATTCTTTCCCACGTGGTATTTTGAAAAGAAATGAGCGTCTGATAGGTACAGTGAGCATTTTAATATAAAGCATTAATGTCTCAGAAAGAAAATATCCCAGAACTAGCTTTGAGTTACTGTCGACATTTGCTTACTTCCGGAAGCCATGGCAATCAGGTGACTGACAATGACAACGACAACTTCATTGGTCCCATGGAACATGGAAAGGTGTTGTAGTCACAAAATTAAAAGCTAGAAATAAAAATAAGAAATATAGTTTGCTGAAAGATGCAGCGTTACAAGATTAGTTTAGTTTATTCCTTGTTGCTCCCTTGAGGAGTATAGGGCCGCAACAGCACCTCGCCAGCGGACCCGGTATAGGGCAGCCTCCGTTCAGTTGGGTCCCGGTGGTTACTACGCCCGTTGCCTCGCTCTCTACCGTTCTTTCCAAGTCTGCTTTGGTCACCCAATTCTCCTCTTCCCCTGAGGGTTCCAGCAAAGTGCCTGCCTGGCCATGGTGTCAGCTGGTTTGCGCAGGGTGTGTCCTATCCACCCCATTAGCGCAGGGTGTGTCCTATCCAGCCCCATTTGCGCTTTGTGAATTCTTGGCTAGTGGCATTCTGGTTGTTTTTTTTCCCGCAGGCTGCTGTTGGAGATCTTTTCAGGCCATCTTATTTCCAGAATTTGGAGTAGGCATCGGTTGGTAAAGGTCTGGAGCTTGTTGTAGATGGTGTTTGTCCCTCTCCAGGTTTCAGAACCATACTGTAGGACTGCCTTCATATTGGTGTTGAAGATGCTGAAGGATAATGTTCGGGACTTCCAGATGAGGCGTATGTCGTGAACTCTGGGAGAGAGCACGTGGAGCAGCACCTCTCAGGGACCGACGCTCATTCACCCGATTCAGCATCTACTGAATTCCATCAAACAGCTACTGGTGCTGAAGCAATATACACTCTAGAGCGGGTCAACGCACCTCTGAAGTCAATTGTTGAAGTCGACACACTTCTCAGGCAGGGTTGTAGTGAAGAACTTGGAGTCGAGCTCAGACAACTTTACTTGACTAGAGCCACATGCGAAAGACCACGATACTTCTCTGCCCGCGAGGATATATTCTCAACCGCGTGGTTTCTCCTTCCATATGATTGGTCAATCATTCCACAGATTCATTCGACCAGCTCACCATCTAGATATATACAATCACCACTGACCTGATACATTAGAGATGGCTCTCTCGTGATTAATCAATCATCCCACAGACACACATGGACCATTCCCTTATCTAAGTATAACCAATCACTCTTTAACTACTACATTATAATTGGGTGGTCAATTTGTCTTTATCCTGTCCACACTCTATATCCCCTCCCCCCCCCCCCCTAGAAATCGGTACATAACCTTGGGCCAGACAGTCTGGTCAATTCATTCCCTGTACCGTGTCTCAGTAATGTTTCAACACTGTCCTACCTTATAGCGTAAACAAGGTACGTCTGTTTACTCAGTCGAGATGGCGGTGGTGACCTAATGTCTTCCTTGCCTCGTGAGTGTACTTCAAGGGTCTGTCGTGCCGTAAGTGGTCTATTAGCCCCCGGACATATACGCCTCAAGCGCCGATGGCTATTACTTACGCGATCCTCGGCCTTTTGATTCTAGGTCCATACCGCCAACGGCTAATAATTCCTACCGTTTATCAGTCAGTTCGCTCGTCAGTGCGGATAGAACAGACGTGCAAACCCACACCACAGCCCTATTCTAGTTATCACATGACAGCGTAGGCTGTTGAAAGCATGCCTGACCTTGTTGATGCAGCTTTTGATGTCATCATCCGCTCCACCGTCCTTGTTTACAATACTCCCCAGATACGTGAAGCGGTCCCTTTCCAGGATGTTCTCTCCTTGAAGTTGGATTGTGAGTTCCTGCTTGTTGTTAAATCTCATCACTTCGGTCTTTCAGTCTTCTCCGCTTCATCTGCTAGCTTACTCAGTTTGGTTTGTGTTTGTTGTTGCCGATGAGACAGCAGACTAATTTGCGACGTCCAGCCTGTCATACACCGGTCTTCACTACAAAAGGTTCAGTGAGTTTTGAATTGTGAATAACTTGGCAGGACTAGTCTTCGTACAATCCTTGCATGATGTTTATGAGCTTAGGTGGAATGCCGTAGTGGATCATCAACCTCCAGATAACGTCCCTGTCTACACTGTCAAATGCCTTCTCAAAGTCCACAAAAGTTATATAGAGGGAGGACTGCATCATTTGTTATGGTCTTGCCGTCTTTGTCTTTCACTGGCTTTTTTGGTTAATGTTCCTGCCTGACAGAGTTTTTGTTATTTCATATAGTCGCTTCATGTTTCCCTGTCTAGCTGCTGTCTCTGCTTCCTCTGTCAGTTCATGGATGAAGCGTCTCTTGTCCTCTCTGACAGAACTCTGCACTTGGCCGTTGGCTTCCCAATATTCAGCTCTGAGATCTTCCTTCCTTAGCTGGTCTTGACACTGGTTGAGCTTCTGTTGTAGTCCTTTTCTTGATTCAATCTTTGCCCAGATCTCTGGGGTCATCCATTCCTTGTGTTTTCTTTCCCTCTTTCCTAGAACATCTGTACAGGTTGTCTTCCAAATTCTCTTGAGCGTTGACCAGTGTTCTTCCACTGATTCTTCTGTCAGTCCTGAAAGGGCCCTATACTTATTCCTGACTTCACAGTTATAAATTTCCCTTGTTTCTTTCTTCTTGAGATTTTGAGTATTGAACTTGTGGTGTGGTCTGCCTACTAGATCAGTGAATGACTTCAGTTTAATCTTGAAGACCTCCACTAGGAGCTGGTGCTCTGAAAGCAACATCTGCACCTCTCCTCACTCAGGCATCTTGAAGATTCCGTCTCCACTTTCGTGCAAGTGCTATATGGTCAATCTTGTTTTCTGTCTGGCCATCAGGGGAAGTCCAAGTTGTCTTGTGTATATTCTTGTGTGGGAACGCAGTGCCACCTATGACATGGTCGTTGAAATCGCAGAAGTCTGTGAAGAGCTCCCCGTTTTCATTGCAGGTGCCGACGCCATGCCTTCCCGTGTTGGTGTTATCATCTCCCACTTTGGCATTTAGCTTATTTAGGTCTCCCATAATGATCTTCAGATCTCTTCTTGGTGTATGGTCAAGCACAGACTGCAGGGAGCTGTAGAAGTCTTCTTTTTCTTCTTCCTCTGCTTCATTTGTTGGGGCATAGCATTGGATGATGGCGATTTTCCTTCCATTGGCGTTGAATCTTGCTGACATGAGCCGTGGTGAAACTGGTTCCCAGGCCATCAGTGCCTTTGGTGCCTCTGTTGACATCAGCAGTTCTACTATCCTGGTTCTTGTCTTGGTCGTCAAAAGATGAGTTGGCAAGCTGGCTTCCCAAGGGCTTTTACCAGCATACGTCATAACCTCTGTTAGAGAGGAATCTTCGCGACCAGTGGTACTGTTGCGGTTTCTGTAACAGCTTTTGCATTTACATGAGTGGGTTATTAGCCCAAATCAAAACCCCCAACCTGGAGGGCCAGGGTGCAACATTTTAGTCTGGCCTCTCCCCTGACAGACCTGTTGGGCTTGATTACACCTGCCAGGAGCACAAGGCTCCCGCCGACATCGCTCTGTGGATCGACAAGGCGCGCAAGCCACCACATCACTACAAGGCAAGTTGCACCAACTGGTGGTGGAGCGTTAAAAGTTTCAACATGAAAAATATTAGCAAGTGACAAAAGTCAAGTAACAATTATTTATATATATATAAATCAAACAAACTTATCAAGAATGTTGATGTGCGCACCTACAACATTAGCGTCGCTAGGCAGTTACAATTGTAACTAGGCGACTAGTATTTGAGAAGAGTAAACAGCCCTGCGTACCGCAACGCGTGCGCGCGCGGGCGCCTATGGAGGGCGGGCCGTACCGGAGCGAAACTTGAGTGAGCGCCCGCGGGCGCACGCGTACTTGCTTTAGAGGTAATACACCACTGGCGCAAAGATAGTTTTAGTTCCCAAATGAATGCCACTAGAAGTATATTGTTTGGCGCTGCAATAGATTGCTTCTATTAATTCGTCGTCGTTGTCAAATATGTCCATCAGCAAAATTATATTCTCTACTTCGCTGTCAGCCGCCATTTAACAGGCGCCCACGGTGGGCGAAGGGTATCACAGGCTCTCACAGGCGTGAGTGAGCGCCCGCGTTACGGTACGCAGGGCAGGTTAAGTGGGTAACGAGGCAAGGTCTCGACTGACACAGATAGTTTAGATCAGTGATGCCCAACCTTTTTCAGCCTGCGGGCCATATCCATTTGGGACAGCCGTGTCGCGGGCCACTTCACCGCAAAAATACAAAAAAGAAAAAAAAAAGAGCAGATACCATTTTTTTTATTAGAAACAAGTTGTACTTACTATTAATTATGTAGTAATTAGTGGGATATTTGAAGTTGTTTTCCCGAAACCAACTTCTGAATGTCCGGCCTCATCGTAGAGACACCAAGTCGGAGCACTGAATCGAAATGTTCGTCCATCGAAAAAAAGATTGAGAGACGCCCCTACGTGGGGATAAATACTTCTTCTTCCCTTTGTTCGTTTTTTTCGGGTTTTTTTTTTTTTTTTAATTACTAACATGCCGATTTCCTGCACTGTGGGCAGATGTTTCGCGGGCCGGATAGGACCGCGTCGCGGGCCGGATATGGCCCGCGGGCCGTAGGTTGGGCAAATTTTGGTTTAGATAGTTTAGTCTGTCGCCTGCTTAGGCAAAGCTAGTGACCGGTCGGGGTGGGGTGTAGAGACATTTTCCACCATCACCCATCTTCCACCGAGCGATCATGTAACATTATGCTGTTAATTAGGATGTGTCCGTGTAAAGTGAATATCGCATGTCAGGACGAGCGGTGGCTCATGCCAACAGGAACGTACATCAACAGGAATGTTCTATTTAATGGTCATATGTTCTGTGCAGTGTATCCCTATTTCTTTTTTCTCCCTCGCTGGCCCATTCACATATAGTCTTTTTCAACCAACCATCTCCCTATCACACTACAGTTTCACCTTTTCTACTTTCTGTCTGCAGTGGTCTTTCTCTTGTCTTCTTTTTCCTATCATACCTTTCTTTTGCTCTAACTCTTTTTTCTGCAGCTTCCTTTAGGCTCCCTGCGTTTGTCGTGCATGGCTATCCGTGTCGGAGGAGGTCCCTGATGGGTTGCTGCCCATCATACCAACACACCTCTTTGGCCCGGACTTCTCCTAGATAGGAGGAGAATGTGGCTCACACCAACTAACCGGCTAGTCATGTTTTGCCCTAGCTTTGCTTGAAGGCTGTGGTCGGGTTCAATATGGTCTTCATATTCGGAAGACCAGAGTATATTTTGTTGACCCTCCCATCACGGTGACCGCACACAGAACCCTCAACTCAAGGGACGTCATTGGGTGTCCTGACCTTGCAGGGATAATAGAAGTTGACATTGTCAGAACTTGCATCCCAGGGGGTCACAGCTATCCAGAGTCCACATCAAGAAGGATGAAAAGTCAACACCAACTAGCACTCTTTTTCTCACATTCCCAGAGGACATTTCTTGACGGCCACTAAAGACTATGGACGAGCCGACAGTCAGTCATGCAAGAAACATAAGCGTTATCAAACAGATGAATCTATGAGATACAAACATGAAATAAGTTCACAGATAATGAACTCAGTAGTGAGTAAAACAGTACTCTTTATGATGCAAGATTTTTGTAAGATATTGGTTATGAGGCTGTTTGTAAAAGCTTTGAACGTAGACACAGTTTGAAGAAAAAGAGGGAGCAATTTCCTGTGTGGCCTGAGAAGGAGAAGGGATTTCTCCTATTTGATGTAGGGCACAGGGAGAAAGACAACACAAGCAGACCGAGAATACTGACTCGGGTGATAGGGCACCGTAAGGTCAAACAGGTATTCTCGGTTATCAACAGCTATCAATAATAACAGAGATTACTCGAGCCAGATCACAGTTTTTGTGTAAACAACTGTGTGTGAATATTAGTGTATCAATTATTATTATCTTCCGACTTATTAATGAGACCAATGCGAGTGTTGGTGCAGGCAGCGCAGTACGGACTAAGGTGATCCCAGGTAATGTTGTATAATGGTCAAACGTAGAATAATGGGGCTTCTGTTTGTTGGTTGTTTATATCAGTAAGAACTACTACTTTCTTATTAATTTTTTCTGTTGTATTTTACTGCTCTATATATATATACACACCAATGAGTGGATGGTTTCAGCGTGCGCTCTAAGGAAGTGGGGTCGAAAATGTGATCAACCGTGTCATCACAGGTGCTTAACGTGCAAAGGCGATAGTAACACTTGCCTAGGTAATTGGTTTTATTTTTAATGTAACTTAATTGAAATAAATCGTAGTGTCGATGTAGAATTATGTGGTTATTGCCTGAAAACGAAATTAGAGTACAATGTTAACAACTTATTCTTTTGTTTTAAAAATTTCTTTAGTGACAAATGACAAACTGTTATTTACCACACCTCTTATAGCTTCGTGAGGTTACTGAATAAATTGCTTTAGTGCATTTCTGATAGTACTATGCAATTTTGAAAGCATATACTTACCGTTAAGTCATTATTTGTCAAGACAGCCTTTCTTATAATCTTTGGTCGCACACGTCTCGTTAGATATCTTGTTAGATACTCTCCATTAAGCCTCATCCTGGCTATTTTGGTTTGTTCACACCTGTTTGTCTTTAGGAACCTCATAGTGTCACTAGGCCTGTCATCTATTAGTCTTTAGAACTTGTGGACATTGACATCTGTAAAAACATAGAAATCAGCACGAGATGTTTCAGAAAATATTTTAAAAATAGCTTCACGGCATAAAAGATTATCTTGAATAAACATAATCTAATACTTTAGACACTTGTTTTGAGAGAAAAGAAATATACATCATTTCAAAGTCGTTCACGACACATACACACAAACACACTAATGAAATACGCGTGACAGATGACTTGTACTCAGTTCTGCCTGCCCGTTTTAAACGGTAATCAAAGTCCTTTTTATCTCTGTGGTCATACCTGTGTGAACCATGTAATCATTACAGTGTGTGTAGATATAGATATTGAATTAAAATATTCTGATACACAAACACTTCAGTTTCATATTGAGAAAAGAGAAAAGGTGTTGATTTTGCCAAGCGAGACTAAAAGGTTGCTGGTGCAGGCATCGTTACACAGACTAAAGGGATTTTAGGACAGCGTTGTATAATGGTAAAATGTAAAGTAATGGTGATTCCGTGTGTTTTTGTTGTTTATATCAGTCCTGATTTCTTACTGATTTTCTCTGTTATATTTTACTTAGAGATTGAAAATCTGAGCACTAAAATGTAAAAAATGCATGTATATCTATTTCTGTTCCTGCATCAGGTTGCACATAAGGCCTCAACCAGAGTCCGCCACCGATGTCGTGACATGTATATATAAAAAGTGATTTTTGTTCTAGATTGCTCAAAGGATTATTGGGGTCCGAACTGTATGATTCGGTGTAGTAAGACATGTAATAGAACAGAAGAGGAAGGCTACTGCAATGAATTCACTGGTAGATGTGAGAAAGGTAACTAGTTTTATTTATTTCAGTAAACTTAGCCAAAAAATCTTACTCATCTCAAGTGTTCATGTAGGATGAAGTTGCATTTTCCTCAAAAACGTATGAGGGTAACACGTAAACATAATTAGGTGTTTTACTAATCACACTAATGACAAAAGGACAGCTTTGTAGCACAGCTTTGAGACTGCCGCACCTAATAACTGATTTCTGAAATTGATGATATAAATCAGTATCGTTTCTGAGGTCCTGCTGGTTGAATATGGACACATAATTTATAAACAGGTACATTAGCCAGTTCCAGAGTAACAGAAAAGACGGTTCTACAAATAGTTATGACTGACCACAGGCCACCTAAAGTTTGCTTGAAACGTGCAATAGAAGATTTCTTATGCTTGAACTTTTTCTAAGATGAACAGCAAATAATTTTTATCACACACTATTTCGAAAGAAGAGAAACCTAACATGAAAACATGCGCAAACCAACTTGTAGTACACGTGCGGGTTTTTCTTAACAATCGGAGGAGAACTATTTGATACCTTTTCACATCGCGCTCTTGGCGAAAAGCTGAAATACACTGCATTTTGTGTGTATGGTATATAAACTATTCTTCATCATCATCATCATCATCAATCATCATCATCATCATCATCATCACGTGTCCAATCCATCGCGAACAATATAAACTATTACGCTCTATTAAAATCCATTTGATATGTTTCCGTGAGCAATGTGTGATTTAACCATAGGGTGGTATGGGGTAGTCCGAGATTTATACAATCCCGTTAGCTGATTTATTTTTCGCAAAGGTCGCAATTAAGGGAAAAAACGTCGGGAGCCTTCAGAAGCGTGACGTCAGCAAGCTGGGCCGACCGTGCAAAGAAAAAACCTTGGCTTCAATCTTTGGAAGCTGTGAAACTTGTTCTGGGGGTAATTCAGCAACTGTTAAACACTATGAAGGGCGGCATAAAGTTAATTGCGACAGGCAAAATAACTCAAGGCCTAACCCTGATGACAGATAAAGGTAAAATAAATGAGGGCCCAACACAACACAGACAATGGTAAACTACAAGTAGGTTAGACTAGACAGCTCTGTGAGCTACACCTGTGTAGTATAGTGGTTACGAACAGCGACTTTGGATTGATGTATGACGTGTTCAAAACTCGGGACTGTTATTGTTGGTGTCTTTTTTTTTCTTTTTGGAGTTTTGCTTTGGGATGTTTTCGTTCTCTAATATGATAAATTTTCTCTCAAGCCTTTCAGGAAAACATATTGATTGCCGAGAGGAATCACATAATCAAGCATCATTTGTTTGACGTGATCGATTATGTTAAAATCTAGGTGGAGCTAATATTTTATGCATTTTGTTTTATTTTGTTCTGTTTTTTGCTTATTCTTTCCCTAATATGAACAATTCTATGTCAACCATTTCATGAAGACCCACTACTATATACACAGTGATCTTAGAAGTCGGGGGAAAGGTGTTATTCTTTTAAAGAGGAACTAACTTTCTATCATCCAAACGTACGTGAGACGATGGCCTGCAGGATATACTGGTCATGCCGCTCTGTTTTATAACAAATGTTCTCTGCCCTCTACAATGGAATGTGAGCTGAAGAATCTCTTCTCTTCCAATTAAGGACAGACATAGGGACTGGGAGAAGCACAGCCACGGAGAGCTGGTATAGATGGCACAATGTTAGTGCGAGCTGCAGCTGTCGTGCTGTACAGTCTAATGTTTGTGTGTCAACTATTGCATCGCAAGAAAGTTTGTGTGGGGAAGGGGTGATTATATATATAGGCATAAGTATATATAGAAATAAGTATGTGTGTGTCAGGGGTATTAGAAAATCACAAAAATGTTTTGTGTGAACTATAAATGCATTGCAAGAAAGTTTGTGTGCAACGGGGGATTATATATATATAGGCAGATATAAGTATGTGTGTGTCGGAGGTATTAGAAAAAAATAAATAAGGAGATGTGTGTGTATATAGGGGGGTTTACATATTTACACAGGGCTTCTGCTGCTAAGGCTAAATTCTTTGGGGTCCCAGGGACCTCTTCTTCAGATTTTTATGGGGTTCCTGTTCTTCGCCCAAATGTGAAGGGGACCCCATTGACGAAAATTGAAGGGGTCCTCCGAACTTTTAATGCGTACTTTACGCAATATTTTGCGTAAGCAGAAGCCCTGACACACATAAGCAGATATGAGACTGTGTGTAGGGGGATTATATATATATAAAAGCTCATATGACTTATGAGTGAGTAGCTGTTAGTATCAGGGAGTATCAGATAAATATCTATGTGTAGATATGAGTATGTGTATAAGGGAGGTTACATGTATATATATATATATAAAAGCAGAGATGAGTGTATGTGCGGGGGGAGTTACATATAAACAAGCAGATATAAGGCTGTGTGTGGGGGTGGGGTGGTTACACATGTAAGCATAAGTAGATGTGTGTGTGTGAGGGTGGGATTCTATATATATGTGTGAATATGAGTAGCTGTGTGCGTCAGGGGGAATTATATATAGATATAAATATGAGTAGGTTTGTAAGGAGAATTTTATATATATAGGCAGATATGAGTAAGAATATATGTGTTCAGAGAGGGGCAAAAAATCACGTCCAAAACTTTTCAGTTGATGACATTTGTTTATATACTTTGAATTATTGGTTATAAATTTAGTGATCCAATTTGCATTAAAGGGCTAGAAGAAGGAAAGAACAAGTCAGTGAGGCAAAAAATTAGCTCTTAATGTATTAACTGTTACAAACTGACCAGTACATGAATGTGTGTGTGTGGGTGTGGGTGTGGGTGTTGAGTGTAAATGAGGGAGATTGCATATAAGATATACAGTCATGCGTGTGAATATATGTATATTTTATATATCTCAATACCATTAAAACGATGAAAAAATAAAGATTCTTGAATCATAAGCTTCAGAAACTGATGAAAAACATGAACTAAGTGCATGGGTAAAGATGTAAGGCATGAACCAAGTAGTGCTACATTACACAAAATATTTCTTCAAGAATTCTTAAAATAAAAGGTTATAAAATCAAAGGCCCACAAATACAAGCACTGGTTTAAAATTACATATGCTGTGCTTGTCTGTCCTTGATAGGAACAATTTGAACACTATTGCCAATGCTAGTTATAAGATCATTGATGTCAAGCAGAGGAATTAGGGTTTTTGTTGCAATTAGTAAATTATCAGGAAATTGGCATTTACTCAATATCTGAACATATCGCTGCAGGAGAACTTGTTCTAGTGATTTCATGCAAGCCTTATGCTATGCTAAAAATGCAGAAGGAATAAATATATATACCCACACACAAAATCTTTTTTTCAACTGCTAAATAGTAAGTGAAAGGTGTGTGTGTGAAGGGTATTGCTCTAGACGGAAGAAACTAGGAAGTTTTTTTTTTTTCAAGCCATGCATTCTTTTACGATGTATCAATTTGTTTTGCAACTAAGCACTTGCTTTGTAACTTAGCTGATTAAATTACCTCTAGTATTAAAAATTCTTTTCATTTGTCAATGACATTATATTTTGTGTGTTCGAATCACCACATTCAGTAAATGTATAAAGCAGTTTTCAACATATACTACAATGTTTCCCTCTCCTAATGCCACTCTGTATGTTTAGCATGTGTTTAGACACTTTATAAATGCAGTGAACTCTTCCATCGGGAGGAGCTAGATAAATAGTCACTTGCTTTCAACTGTTAAATAATGCGTCATCTGGGTTATCAGTTTAATGATGTGTACAACTTTTGACCGAACAAAGTTGTATTTGTAAATATTTACACTTCAAGACTCTTCATTGGTCTTTGCATTCAGGGCACTTCAATGTGCAAACCCCAGGCATTCACTTTTTGTGTGATGACTCTCCATAAAATCTCTTTTTTTTTTTAGGTTGAGTCACAGTAGCACCTGTCCACAATGCTGGGCATCAGGGTTTTTTTTGTAGGGGGGATGGTGGTGGAACTCTGGTTTCCTCAATCCCTTTATCCCCCACTTATAAAATTACACTGCAAAACATTTTAGAGACATTTTGACACATGCAATCATTAACTATTATTTTATATTTGTAACTCTTTTCAGGCAAAAATGATAAGAGAAGTTCACCTTGATTATAGGTCTCTGTAGAAGTGAATGAAGTAAATAAGTACATAATTCCTTAAATGAGATTATTTCTAGCATTCTAAAAAGGAGTGTAAAAATTACATTTCAGACATTGCACGTTATCAAAGCATTGAATGTATTTTAATTCCTTTTTTTACTCTTATTTTCTTACAGTACATTACAATATAGTCACTTAAATACAAGTGAACTATTAACTTATCTATAACATTAACATTCTCCCATTCTCTTACTTTTTGTCTCTCTCCTGCACTCATACATTTTCTTGCATCTCTTCTCGCTCTCCATCACACAGGCATGCAAACAAACCTTCACTTTCACTCCTGCTCCTCATTCATATACTAGCTTGAGAGCAACAGATAAGAAAACAGTCATTGTATTCAACAACACATCAGGTTCATTCTATAGCAATAAGAGATTACAGAAAATACACTACATGCTGGCATTTTCAATAATATAGATTAGAGGTGTGAACTGTATGAGAAGAAAAATGTAGATTTTCTGTTATCAGATTTACTAGGATAGGTTTGTGTTATGAGGTAAAGAAGATGCTCCACAGCCTATAGTCCAGTGTGCAGATTTTAGGCTAGGCTTCTTTCCTGTGCAACTTCCCTCCCTCCTCTTACCCTTTTTTACAATTTCTATTATATAGTTTGTGGTTTTTTTAAATTATTAATGATTTCTGTCATTTTTTGCAAAACATGTACAATACAGGCAATGATACACAATTTATTAAGTCCATAAAAATACTGAAGGCCTTAATGTTGTCCTTAAATGTTCATTATATGAAGAAAGCGCTTTAAAGGAATATATATAAACCCTGCTCAAAACTGCTTTTCTAACATATTACAGACTAACATATAAGACTATACACAGCTAGATTACATGATTTCTCTCGGCAGTCAATAAGTTTTCGCGAAAGGCTTGCCAGAAAATCGATCATACTCAAAAAAAAAACAAAAAAAAAAACAAAAAAAAAAAAACATCCCAAAGCAAAACACCAAAAAGAAAACTAGAAACCGACAACGACAGTCCTGAGTTTTGAACACGTCACATATCAGTCTTAAGTTGTTGTTCGTAACCACTACACTACAGAGGCGTAGCTAATCTAGCCTACTTGTAGTTTAACATTGTCTGTGTTGTGTTGGGCTCTCATTTATTTTACCTTTACCTGTTGTGTGCCTTGAGTTATTTTGCCTGTCGCAATTAACTTTATGCCGCCCTTCATAGTGTTTAAAAGCTGTTGAATTAGCGATGGCATGGCCTGTGCTTACTGGGTGAAGTGCTCTGGCCTCTGTAATAACTTAGATGTGCTGAAAGACCCCCTTAGCTGCTTCTAGGGTAAGGAAGTTGACGCACACTAGCTCCCGAGTCGTAACAACATTCACTAGCGGAGCACGACTGTCAGGTGCGCCTTTCTGTCAATGCACCGCGGACACGTCTTGAGGTAATTGTCCACATCACCGACCCTCCCTCTCCAACAGAACCTGTCTCGCAGTAGGTGCAGCGTTCAATCATGACCGGGGTGGCCCACATCACTGTGCAACATTTTGCAACACTCTGAGCACGTAGCTGGATGGCAGTTCTAGCTGTTTGGGTGGCTGCTCATTGATAACAGATATATAAACCCCATCTATCAGCCTTAGATGGTTACAGTTTTGTTGCAACACACGATGGACGAATCCCGGTGTGCTCATTCGCACAGTGCGTCGGAGTGTGCGTTGCTGTTGCCCGGCCTGTACGTGATGTAAACGTTGTACGTCGCCAGCGCTGCCAGCCACCGGTGTCCGCTGCTCCTAGTGTGGTTGGTGTTAACACGTGCGTTAACGCGTTCTTTTCCGTCTTCACCGGAAACTTATGGCCATAGAGATACTCGTGAACTTTCTGTGCTACTGCCCATTTCAGAGACAAGAACTCCAGCTTGCATGCCGGTTAGTTTTTCTCGGCTTTATTCAGTCCTCTGCTGGCACAGCACAATACTCGCTGCTGTCCTTTCTTGTTCCTGATAGAGGACTGCTCCTAACCCCGACGTGCTAACATCGATATGGAGCTCGAAGGGTAGCTTACAGTCAGGGTACCCCAGAATCGGTGAAGACGTTAAACAGTCCTCTAACGTCTGTAATGCTGCCTCCTCCTCCTTCTCCTCCTGGCACCCCGCCACTTAGCTTGTTGGCTCTTTTCAGATCTTCTCCTGCTGTTTTTTTCTTGTGCGATGCTGGCGTAAGATCGACAAGTGGCTTCGCGATCTTGGAAAAGCCTTTCAAAAATCTTCTGTAGTATCCGACAAAACCTCGAAATCCTCTTACATCCTCTAGGTTTGCAGGTGTCGGCCAGTCACGCACTTTTGCACATTTTTCTGGGTCAGCTTCAATCCTTTGTGAGGAGACAAGATGTCCGACATATTTCACTCTGTCCTGGCAAAATGAACGCTTCTATGGGTTAAGCTTCAATTCATTTTCTTCCAAGTGCTGTAGTACTCGCGCTACCCTCTCCACATGTTCTGCACCCTGAAGGTGTCAGAGAAAACTGTAATGTGATCGAGGAACACATTGTTCTGAACACGTATTCTTTCTTCCTCTTGCTTGATTTTGGTTGGATATCGAATGTATCCGTTTAAAATTTACTGATTTTGTTAACGTCTTTTAGCTCTCTGATATGAAGATTATTGAAAGCATCTACTTACCTTGAAGTCTTTGTAGTTGTCTGTCAAGACGCGTTGTCTCTTAAAGCCATGCATGTTCCGTGAACAGGTTGCCGTCGGGGGTACTGGGGACACAACTGCACTAACGCCTGTGGACAAGGATGTGGAAACACGTGCAACCCCCGCGATGGGAAGTGTGGTTGTCGTCACGGCTGGAAACCTCCAATGTGTGAAGGTAAATATAAATTTATCATCACACGAGAGGAAGAAGCTCATTTATAGTAAGACATTCTCCAGCATCAGCCAGCCTTATAGGCCGGCACCTTCATGAATACACAAACATGCAAGCAAACTATAGCTCTCGAAGTTCTTTGCTAAATCTGATCAAATGTTCATCCATGTTTATCCAGGTCAGAAAAGCCTATCAATTGACAGAAGTTTACAGGCAGGTGCACTGCTTGCACAATATCAGCGGCGGTTCTACAAGTAACATTCTCTGGGTCCGATAGTTGAGGAAGGAGGGTATCTTTTGGGGCTGTTGTAGTCTCAAGAACAAAAGAGTGCTTTCGTTGCCATAGTCATAGCCACAGTACAAGGCACCAAGAGTAGTGTATACTGTACCACAAACATAAAACGACGATTTCCCACACCCACTACCGATCTTCACCCTCCCCCCCCCCCACACACAAACACACACACAAACACACATGCATGCACACAAGCACGCCAACCAGCTCTCTTCTGTCTTTACTGACATATTCGACACATCCCTTGAACTCTCTGTCGTCCTTTACTGCATCAGTCGTCCCTGTCCCTAGAAGACCATAGTGACGTCTCTAAACAACTACAGACCGGTGGCCTTGACATGTGTCGTAAGAAAAATTCGGTACAGACTGATTCTCAGACATCTCTTATGTATCACCAGACACAAACTGGACGCTTTCGAGCTTGCCTATCAGCCTAATTAGTCGCTGGACGATGCTGTCTTCTCTAACTCTTCACCTAATCCTCCATCATCTCGAATCCTCTGGTTCCATTGCACCATCCCGCTTTGCAGACCACAGCTCGCTTTTAACTCTGTTATTGTGCAAAACATTTTTGATAAGCTCAGTCTTAGGTCTCTCCCAGTCAGTCTGCTTCTTGATCCTTGGCTTCGTCTTGCATCTACCCAGAGAGTAAGAGTCAATAATCGTCTGTCCAACATCCTGGTACTCCCCACACCTTCCCCTCTCTCTTTCTCTTTTCTCGTACTGTCTTTTCACCAACGACTGTGTCTCATCTCACTTAGCCAATCAGATGGGGGTGTTTGCCGATGACGCCATTATGGAAGGTCTCATCACCAAAAACAAACAAACAAAAAAAAAACGATGTACTGCTAGGAGATGGATCACCTGGTGGCGTGGTGCAGTAAAAGTGCTCTAGTACTCACTGCTTTGAAGACAAAATAGACACTTTCGCAGGAAAAGAGTTCCTGTTTGACCTCTCAGTATCAGCAATTAAAACACTGAGCAGATTGACCAGCTCTCACTAGAGCAACACACACACGACATCCATACGAGTTCTTTCAACACACACACACAAAAACGATTGCCCGAGGCTGTCCATATCATGTTATTTTCGTTATCAAGCTGCCCATGACTTTACGAAGTAGAATACATGTATATAAATATTTTTTTGAAAATGTCTCAACACACAGTTCTTTTTAGAAGATGGTCAAAACCATCTGTGATAAGGAAACATCTGGTAGTGCAGCCTCTACTCTTAATTATCTACGAGTCTCTCAGTTTGTAACTTAGTTTCCAATGTTCTAGTCCTCGATGTATCAGTTCCTAACCATGTATACTGACTCACCAACACACCTTCTCTAAGCTTAGTCTCAATACCAGATCGTCACAATATCAGTTGCCTGTAACCATGCTCACAGTTCGGCGCCCGACTAGCGTAGTGTTGTCGCCCTTCCCATCTCCAGTCTGAATACGAATAACACACTTGTGATCCACTAGGAGCGGGTTTTCCTTCCCCGAGGAGGTAGGAAACTCTTTGGTCACTCCGTGTAGCTCAGCGACGTATGACAGTCCCAGGCCGTACACACCGGCCGTGTGGTGGGGGTCCCAGGGTCACAGCAGCCGTGCTCCACGGTGACGTCATGACGGGGTTCCGGGGTCACAGCAGCCGTACTCCACGGTGACGTCATGAGGGGGTTCCGGGGGTCACAGCAGCCGTACTCCACGGTGACGTCACGAAGGGGTTCCCGGGGTCACAGCAGCCACACTCCGCGGTGACGTCACGAGGCCGACGATGCACTGACCCCACGTGTTGCAGGGTGTTGGACCGAAGGCAATCGAGGAATGGTCTGGGGAGGTGATTCTTCCTCCTTCAAAAGGTCTGCAACTCAAGTAGCCCACACCGGAAAAACGCCGGTAACTCGAATTTCCCCTATAGAGTCAAATCTGGGATGCAAACGTGCAATCGACTAGATAACGAGATGTACGAGATCCGCCGAAAGAACATGCGCCAGCCGACGATTCTTGAGAGCTTTGGACTGACGGGTAACTTGAGCAAATAAAACTGTTCTTTTTTTTTTTTACAAACCCTCGTTATTATGCCACTCTCGCTACTATGCCACTTTTGCTTGGTCCCGGTAGGTGGCATAGGAGCGAGATTTGACTGTAATACTATTCTAAACCATATTCTCAAATCCACACCCGCTGACATTCTCCTTCATTCTCCCATACATGCTTTCTACATTGCAGTCCATAAGTAGAGAAGAGGTTAAAATAACCTAAAAACACGGAGGCACGGACTGGTCCAGGACAAATAGTTTGTGTGCACATCTTCCCCATCCCTTACACATGCATACTCCTTCTAAAATCCCTTAACCATCATGGTGAGCAATCACCCTAATCAGCTCCAACCTCCTTTTTTCGGGATCAAAAATATGAAAGACCACATTGCATAATTTTCTTTTCATTTGTACTATAAAACAATATTTTCAAGTCTTGTTGACCATCATCGAGACTTTTACTACATGTGACCCTCCACGACGAAATGAGTCTTGAGTCGGAAATTTGAGATTTGACAAATTGCATTTTTTAAAAAAGTACAGGATCTGAACTTTCTTTTGATACAAAAGTTGTTGTTCTAGTCCTAACATTGAGTGAGTTATCAACGTTTGAAGTGTGACAGTACGGTGGCGGCCATTTTGAGAGATGAGGGTTCAAAGGTTAGCGTCGAGATGGCCGACCGGGTCTGTTTACTCCTAAACTTTTGCAGACAAATCTTTTGATCTGTTAATATTTGAATCGCTCTTTGAAGAAGATGAACATAAAGATTCCGGGCTTTCTGGCAAGGTATAACACGATGAGTTATAACTGGGAAACAGTAGAGAAACAGAGTTTAACAATAACAACAATAACAACCAACTTTATTAGTCCCAATGGGCAATTCAAATGGGAGGTGTGCTCTGTTTCCAATATATATTACATATTAAAAAAATCATTCCCATGCCCACCTACACATCACACACACACACCGCTGACAGTTCATCTGTCATTGAGTAGCTGAACTGCGGATGGAACAAAAGATTTCAGATGCCGATTGCTTTTGCATACTTGCATGGCATAGTGTGTACCTGAACTTAAAACAAATTCCCCCGCTAGCACATGTTCAGGTATTGATAGAATGCGGTTTGAAATTGAGTTTGAATTTCGTCTGAAATCGGTATGGATCGCAGTAGGGTACCTCGATTAAAATGTATTAAACTTCAATTTCTAACTTTTTTTTAATTTTTTTTCTCAAACTTAGCAGTGTATTTTCCTGATAGTTTAATAACCAAGGAATCAATTTTTGAAGAAAAGTCAAACTGCACAAAATTGACTCCTATCACCTATCGTGGCCTGTTTCACAAAACTGTTCCGAGCGACTTCAGACTCATTTTGTCGAGGAGGATCACATATTTATCTCTTGTCATCATGCAGGAGGCCAACAAATAAGACATTTAATTAGTGCACTTGTAACTCGCTGCATCACGACCGAGTTAGGTCGCTCTCTGCGCTGACCAGCGATGATAAAAGGAAGACAAAGGAAGGTTAGGCACACTGAACAGATGCGGTGAATGCAGCCTTGCCATCACACGGAATCTTTGACAAGTCAGTAAAGTTCTGCAGTCAAAAATATCTGAAAGTTATCGACACTTGTACGGAATCTCATCTCGCAATCTTCGGTGCATTGACCCAACTTTCGTACATCGTATATCGTTCCATCAACACAAATCTTGTGAGAGCAACAGGCTAAAGGTCATTAAGTTCTCTGATGACACTGCATTGTTGACTCTTTTTCAGGAACGTAAGAGAGGCCATGGTAATGCCTTCACAAATTGTGTACAGTGGTGCGACGAGAACTTACTGGAGCTAAATGTAGACAAAACAAAAGAAGTAAATATAGACTTTAGGAGAATCTAAGAAGATTTTGCCAGCTCAAACGGAATTTAAACACCGAACACATTGTTAAAGGTGACAAAAAAGAGAATTTAATGTACCTTCTTCGTAAGCTCAATAGGTTTTCAGTTAGTCAAGCAATCATAGGCCGTTTCTAACAGTCGTTTATTGAGAGTCTTTTATCTTTTTCATTTGTATGCTGGTTTCGCAATCTCTCTGTCCATGATAGGAACACTGAACAATATTGTCTACATCTGTTCTAAGATAATTGGTGTCAGAGGTATTTAGTTTCTTTTTGTGATCAACAAACAGGAAAGCTTCGCGCATTTTGTCTATACCTGAACATGTACTAACGAGAAAATTTGTATTACTAAGCTCAGGTAAACCAGGTAAACTCAGGTAAACTCAGGTATGCCAATATGTAAAAGTAATAGACACCTGAAATTGGTTGTGCCATCTGCGGTCCAGCTGCTCAATCTCAGATGAAGTGTCAGTGGTGTGTGTGTGGTGCGCACATGCTTATTCTTGATGGAAGCTTGTTTGTTTTATATATATAAAATTGTCACGCCATCTTTTTTCAATGTTAATATTTTTCATGTCGACATCTTTTAACGCTGCACCTTGCAACGAACTTTATTTTTACTTTTATTTCTAACTTTTACTTTGTAAGTAGAGCACCTTCACATGTTCAAATTGCCCGCTGGGACACATACATTTGATCATTGTCATCCTCATCCCTCTGCTCCGCAGCCGCGTGCAGTACCCATCCAAATACAAACAATGGCCTACAACACTTATTATTATTAAAATAATATTAATAAATTTAGTAATAATCGCTTGTAATTTTCATCTTTCTGTTTTGGCCCTTAACATTTACAAATACAAAACAAAGTCTTCTGGTTTTGTCGGTTTCAGTGCCATTATGCACTTGTGGAGGAGCAGAATGTGCCGCAGACAACAAATACGTGTTCTCCGAGATTCCCCGTAAAAGTAAATACGAGTCGTAAAAAGCTTGATTCGGGTATTTTTCAAGTGAGATTCGGGAAAATTATCGTATTTCTCACATAATCTTTATTGTTTAATATATATTTTATGAGCTGTAAACAACGAAGATCGCATACATGTACTTATAAACAAGCGTGTGTTGTGCTAATAGTGCTCTCCTTGCATTCTGACTCGTTTGTAATTTTTCAACTGTAATATTCATCTATATAGATTTTCCAGTTATGTAAACATCTGAGTTTTTCCTTGTTGCAGTAAACGTCGCAGTTGGTAAAAACTCTACTGCAAGTACAACTCTAGATGATCCTAAACCTGTTTCTGGTCCGGCTTGTCTTGCTAATAATGGCAAGACACAGTCAACCATGTTACCCATATCTGCAAGTGCTCCCGAATGCATGTCCACTGCTGAAGGTGATCTTAAACCTTTCTGGGAAGTCGACCTGGGGGAGAAGTATGTAGTTGCTGGAATCCTAATTGATTGGGACAATCAGAGTAAGTAGAGCCGCTATCGGCGTTGCAACACACGTATCTATCTCGAGTTTACACCCTGCACTCATGCACTCAATAGTAAAGAAAAGTACATCTGTCATGGAGATACCTGGTCAATGTGCTCGACTCCAGAGTAATTCGCGGGCTGTAAGTCTCCCCTCATAGGTGATAATAGTCTTCCCCTACAGGCGATGACAGCCTTCAACTACAACGTTGGTAGGATTCCCCTAAAGGCGATGAAAAGCTTCCTTGCAGGGATGTCTGCCTGCTGTAACAAAGAATGGCAAGAAAGAAAGTTTGGCGAACTTTCCACATGCGGAGAGCGATTTTCATTTGGCTGCCCCTAAGAGTATTAGCCTCTCTTGTGTCTCTGATATATTATACCTACCTCATGGTCATTGCACGTGCAAACAAAATGAGATGAAAATATCCCTCGATGATACTTTATTCGGTTGACTGCTTTATCTAACAGGAAAGAACTTTACCGTAGTTGTAGATGTCCTATGATTTTACAACTTTATTACTGGTCATTTCGTTTGCGAGAAACACAAGCAGTCGTTAATGCAAGTTATTTAGCCAAGCAGTGGTACTTACTTTAAAAATGCAAAAATAACGTACACAATGGATACTTTTGCTCTTTGTAACAAAGTCCTACATCAAGCTGTTTATTTGTTTACTTTTCATTCACTTCATCCAATGAGATTTAAGTGCGTATTTTATAAAACATGATGGTAGTGATACTAATAAATGTACATTTGTAGAGCACTTTATCACAAAATTAAGGTCGTGCTCTCAGCGCTCATCCATTTGCATGACAAACAGCATGATCAGTGGAAGTTGCACAACAAATGCAAAAGTGACAATTGTAAAGGATATATAACAATAAGTTAAAACTCTCGAATAGATGTTATTTTAAGAAATGTGCCTTCAAGGCAGATTTAAGAGGATCTGATGTCTGCAGGTAAAATGAGGGGCAAACATGCGTTCATTAAA
Organism: Pomacea canaliculata; assembly: GCF_003073045.1. Taxonomy (NCBI): domain Eukaryota; kingdom Metazoa; phylum Mollusca; class Gastropoda; order Architaenioglossa; family Ampullariidae; genus Pomacea; species Pomacea canaliculata. The sequence goes on from NC_037600.1 coordinate 21,970,991, forward strand.
AGATATTTCTACTAAAGGAAAGGAGATTTTTGTAGAACTAAAATGATCCTTTTATTGTACTATTTTAGTTAAAGTAAAGAACAAAAGGTGTTGCCATTTTAGGAGAAATATTTTGAGTTTACGAAAGGAAGAATCAGTGACATAACTTTACAAGAAAGAATGTGTAGAATAATAAACAATTTTATGACCAAGGACACTTTTTGATTGGCATCATAGACTTCCCTTTGGAATCCACTACAACCTACTACAACTGTCAAAGTAATGAAGTAAACTTAAATTGTAACATTCAACAATACAAAAAGAAATGAGAAGTCAAATTACACTATTATTATCATCATTATCATTATAAATCGTATAGCGCTTAATTACGTGTAAGGGAAGAGCAGTTCAGGGAATTATTCAGGGCAGGAGCCAGCAAGCACGGACAGTTTGTACTGGATGCCACAATGGATGGGAAGTCAGTTCAGATAACGAAGGAGAGGAGCAGTGTTATATTTTCCTTGCTCTAAGTACCAGCAGAGTTTTGTACTTTCTGAAATTTATGAAAAAGGTATGCAGAGCAGCGTGAAAAAAAATGCTGTAGTCAAAAACTAGAAAAAACAAACACACAGACAAGTGTTTGTAGCGCGCTTAGAATGTGACGGATGGCATTGATCATACGGAACTTATAATGGACCAACTGACAGACAGTTGTGATTTGTTTATTACAATAGGCAGACTGACAGGAAGCTGTAAGTTGTCTGACAAACACATGTAACTTATTTATCAAGCCTCATGTTTGCAACGACAGTGAATCTCTGATTCCTAACCGATAATGCAAAGGGGATGTTGGTTTCGCCCACCTTGATGTGATTTTGCTGACAAACAAGCGAAGGGTGATTTCTTCTTTTCGAGCACAGGAGGGCTTCCATTTTTATCATCGTTGAGTTTAAGTTTGTTTGTTTGTTACCATCCAGCCCTGGAGATCGCTGATACACACTTCTACGGCGCCGGTAGTAGAGTGAGATTCAGCCGGTGGAGTGGAGCAGTACAGTTGTGTATCATCAGCATGTGATTGATGACAAACGTTGTGAGAGTGGATGCAGGATGAAATGATTTCGTATACAGAATAAATAGAACTGGGTCGAGTATTGAGCCTTGAGGGACACCATAAGAAAGTGGAGAAGGGCGAGATGTGTGACCATCAACAAACACAGTCTGCGTCCTATCAGTGTGACAAGAATTGAACCCCGCTAGTGCAGGTCCAGAAATCTTCTACAGGGTGTGTAGTCTATGAAGGAGCAGAGAGTGGTCCATAGTGTCAAATGCAGCAGACAGGTCCAATAGAGTTAAGGCAGAAACATCACTATTGTCAAGGGCAGATAACATGTCGGTGTTCACTTTAATTAAAGTAGTTTCAGTTCTGTGAAAAGGTCTACATGCTGACTGAGCATGGGGATGAGCTGGTGCTCCAGTAAGTAGGCCCAGAGTTGTGTCAAAACTACTTTCTCTGTGACCTTTGAGAGAAAAGACAAGTTGGAAACTGAGCGATAATTGTTGAACACATCGACATCCAGCGTGGATTTCTTACGAAGTGGCTTTACCAGGGCATTTCTAAACAAAGGTGGGAAAGCACCTGATGACAAGCTGATATTGACAATGTTTGTGATGGAAGGAAGCAAAATATGTAAACACTGAAGAAGAAGACTTGTGGGTATTGGGTCTAACTGGCAAGTTGATGGTTTGGCTTTCAGAATAATCGCCTTTATATCAGCATCAGGCCCCGTATGCATGTAGACCGGAGAAGGGGTCTAATCGGTACTGGCGCTCATCCGGGTGGATAGAAGCGAAACATTCGAAGCTCTCCGGTCTGGCTTCTCACTGTGTTTCAGTTGCGACAACGCTGATTGTTCAGGCGAAATCGGGTGTTTCATGTCATGGAGCTCAAGACGGATCTGCCAATACCAAGATGCACAGTTGGACTGGAGCATCAGACGTGGAGACACGGCCTCGTCATCAGCAATAACTTTACGCAAAACACATTCAAGCTGCTCAACAGAGCGTGGCTGGAGCCGATGATGAGCATTTGTGATGAGAAACATCAACTGTCTGCCCTAATTAGTCATTAGGACTAACAGTGCAATTAGTGATCTGTTTTGTGAGTGGACTGCAGCACGGACTGGACGAAACGTGTACAACAGTACTGACATTTAGACATCGTCAGGATAAGACTTGTTGTCCAAGTCCACATTAACATCTCAGAGGCGGCTCTAGAATCGTGGCGGCCCTGGGCAGAGAGAGAATCGGTGGCCCCTTCACCCGCCAATGTCACTTTGACTATTGTACTAATACTAATAATTTATTAAAACTGATGAAACATTAACTTGTAGGAGGACTCCTCCACAGGCAGCGGTACGGTGGCGCAACGGCTAGCGCTGTTAGCGCCTGTCACCAATACAGTGAAGATTGGCTGCCCTGAGTTCATTTCTCGTCTCGGGCACGCTGATCTTTCTCTGCATGTGGCATCTGTTTACAGGGCTGGCTGCTTGCCGTAATATAACCTTAGTTGCTGACACGGCGTAAAACACCAATTCCCCCCCCCCCTCCTCCACAGGCACTAGCTTTGTTTCTGTATGGGCGTGTTCGTAACTTTCAAACCAAGTGGCGGCTCATGGTATTCTCATTACGGGAGAAAGTTATAATGCTACATGTAGCTTACTGCTCTGACTCTAGCAACATTAGGAAATATTAACAAGAAACACAATGTTTTTCGGCCACAATGACGTCAGCTGTCGTTATTTTCTCTGTTTTATATTCTATTCAATATATATTGGCTTGCCGCCCCTGGAATTTGGGGGCCCTGTGCAGGTGCATGATACCTGATGCCGCCCCTCATGTTGAATTTGACAAATTTTCTCAGAACGTCTGGTCAGGACTTTTACAAGACCGAGGAGTTCACGCTCCCCGACTCAATCAAAAGACAAACCACCACACGAATCAAAAAAGAAAAAAGACAACAACCGCACAACAAAAGACTTTTCCATTCCCCTTTGTTGACATTTCGACCTTTCAACAACTCTGAATTAAACTCTCGGCCATCTCATGACTCACACTTAGACACACGCGCCGATCGCTTGCCTTTCGCACCTTCCCCTCTCCTCCTTCATTTCCTCTAGGCAAGGGGTGTCAAACTCAACTACCCAGGGGGCCAAATCTCACATCGTACACAAGGTGGCGGGCCGAAGGTTATTATTTAAGTCCGATAACTTTTTATTGAACAGTAGAAAACTAAACTTTTTGTTATTAATTTTGTGTAAACAAAATCATACATTAAAACAAAATTAAAGTAATAACAAACCAAGGCTTAGCAGTTTTTCTTCTTAATTTATTTTGTCAGAAGTGGACGTTTGACATCTTTTCTTGGCAACAAGTTCGTTTATGTTTGGAGTAAGTTTCTGTGTTGTGGAGATTCTCAGGATGGACTGCAAGTGTGCGTCAGTTAGACGACTCCTGTGTGATGTTTTGTTCATCTTCATCACAGACAAAAGTTGCTCACACAGATATGTGCTGCCAAACACGCTCAAGATTCGAGCCGCATGTAGACGAAGCTGGGGCATCGTTTGTGGGAGGGAATGAGTGAACTGTGCAGGCCCCACAGAGTCTTACTTTGCCTTCAGTCACTCATTACACTGCAGTTCTATGAGTTCCATCTGAAATGCACAGGTGCAGTGTCCACGTCGATGGCAAATGGGTTGTGAAATAGTTGGAAATTGTTTTTCTGCACCTCAAAGTTACTGAAACGGCGTTTGAACTCAGCACGAAGTGAGTTCAGCTTGTCAGCAAAATGTGTATTTGGGAACACCTTGGCGTCCATCACTGTTTTGCAGCAAGGATAGTGAAACAAGTTGCATTGGTTCATTTGTGTTTCCCATAAGAACAATTTCACTTGAAATGCCTTCACTGCATCGTGCAGGTTAGTGATCAAGTGGCCCCGTCCCTGGAGCTGCAGGTTGAAGGCGTTGAGATGAGTGGTTATGTCACACAGAAATGCCAACTCCACTTTTCATCCTGCAAGACTGTGGAGTCTTTTCCTCTGCTGTCCATGAACTGACAGATTTCCCCAATCAGCTGAAAAACTCGAGTGAGAACTTTGCCCCGACTTGTCCACCTCACGTCTGTGTGATACGGCCTGTCGCCCCACTGTGAATCTGTTTCCTGCACAAAAGACTGAAACAGGCGGGGATTGAACCCTTTGGCTCTGATGAAGTCGACGGTTTGTGTTACAGTGCTCATTACATGCTCCATGTTGAGGACTTTAGCACACAACGATTCTTGGTGTATTATGCAGTGATATGCTTTCTACTGCCCACTACAATTTTCTTGGACATGTGACCGCATCCTTGCAACTAGTCCACTCTTTGGGCCGCACATCGCCGGCGCTCCATCTGTTGTAAGTGCAACAAGTTTGTCCCAGGGCAGGTTCATGTCAGTGATACTTTGACATACGTTGTCAAAAATGTCCTTTCCTGTCGTTGTCCCATGCATGGACTTTATGTCTAATATTTCTTCTGTGATATTTAAACTGGAGTCGACTCCACGGATGAAGATGGCGAGTTGTGCGGTGTCCGTCGTGTCAGTGCTTTCATCGACTGTAAGAGAGTAAATGTAGGCAACGAAGTCTTTGCTTTTTTCGGTCAGCTGTGTTTTCACATCAGTGGCCATCTCACAAATCCTATTAGCAACCGTGTTTCTGCTGAGGCTTACATTTGCAAATATTTGCTTTTTGTCTGGACACAAGACTTCACACACTTTCATCATGCAACTCTTCACAAACTCTCCCTCACTGAATGGCCGGACTGATATAGCGATCTCTTCTGCCACAATAAAACTTGCTCTCACAGCAGCTTCACTTTGTGATGTTGCTATAGTGAACAATGTCTGCTGTCATCTCAGATTCCTCTTAAGTTCTTCCACTTTCTTTAGCTTCTGTTCTGCATTCAGGCTTTTCAACTTGTCCTGATGTTTAGTCTCGCAGTGCCGTCTCAGATTATATTCTGTGGTCACAGCTATTGTATCTCCACTAAGTAGATACACTGGTTTATCGCTGATATTAGTAAACATGTATTCAGCCTCCCATTGGCTTTGAAAGACTGTTTTCAAAATCAACTTTTCTCTTGACCATTTTAACGGCTAGCTTTAATTTGAAATTTGATTGCTATTGAAATTACAAAAGTCCCTTCACTACACAGTGTAATGTTCTCGATCTTTATTAAGTAAATTAACATTAAGTAAAAGTCTTTAGAAAAGTCACAACACGTGCTTAGCTCTGATCATCTGCCTTTGTTCCCCGACAGATGGCGCACCAATACCTACGACTAGCGTTAAGTTCGCACACTACACACAGCTTTCAATTAATTCTAATTAAACAATCACGTGCTTTGCTCAGTGCTATTTGCTATAACATGTGATGTTATTTAATCAGTATATGTGTGTAAAAGAAGATATAATCAGGCAAAAAAGACACAAATCATCAATACACAAGCAGCAATTATTTCAACACCGTGGCTTGCTGTTTATACTCGGATACTTATCTCTTTGCCGGCAGTCATTCCCTCTTGACGACGCAGGAACTGGACAGTCAGTATTCCACAGTTGGCACTTATCATCCACAGTCCACGTGTATAATTCACAGTTCACACGTATCATGCACAGTTCGCACATATAATTCCAGATGGTAGATATATATAAGTCCTTGGAGAAGCTATACTCCCACCAACTTTATGTACACAAGTTTGCTTCTCACAACTTGACGTCTCATCGAGACGACTTCCGCTCGCCAGCCCGCAGAGTCAGAAAGTGACTAGTTTCTGCCAGTCTGAGGCTGAGCTGCCTCATCATACACGTGGGTTTCCCCTAGTCACCCTTTGATCTCGGACCGATTCAGGGAAGTTAACAGGTACTAAAAATCTTCGACCCGCGGCCCGTGTTCAGGGCAGGGTGTCGTGTGTCACAGGTCATTTGTGGGCCCCGCCTTCACCATCCCTTCTGGTCATTAACAGGAGCGGTGGTAACTTGACTAGTGCGCTGTTGGTGGTCTGTACAAACACTTCACTGAACTCATCTCATCTCTTGCTGTCCTCGACGGGAACTTTTCTGTTGTTTGCCTTTTACTTGTCGCCGGGCCATTGACTTACTGTTACTGTCCGCAGTGTCACTTCAACGAACATAAAAAAGGTTAGACGTATCTCTGCTTCAGGACCGCTCCCACTCAGTCCACGACGAGCGTACAGGTTCACTTACACACTCCCGAAACATACATCAAGATGGCGACGTCTGCAGCTCTCTCAACTCGAATTCGCATTTTTTACATTTTTGATCGTTTTTCGTCTGCCCTTGTGTCGGGTAGTCGTTGAGTGATAGACTTGAGTGTCGAATTGTGTGTAGTGATGATGATCTTACGCTCAGTCTTGTTAGGCATGTGTTTTTTCATTTTGGATGGATGTGACCGTTACCACTAGCCGACAATATTAAGATGGCGGTCAGCTCATTTAATGCTGGTCCCCGGCTTCATTGCTCCCGCGAGCTCTTGCTTCATCTTCGTTCATCTCCCTCTGTTATCCGGAGTTTTAGGGCGCTGCAAGTCGACATTACACGGCTCCCTCCACTTTGCACATCAACAAGGAGAGGACGCAGAGGCGGTGTGAAGCGGAGACTCAAGAAGTTTCGTCTCGACGATCGACGCAGACCTCTTCCTTCTATCCTGTTCTCCAATGTCCAGTCGATTCGTGGCAAGATTGATGAGCTTGAGGCGTGGGTACACAACTTTCGACAGTTCAGCGATACTTGTTTGTTGGCGTTTACAGAAACATGGCTCAACGAAGGTGATGCAGATCTGGACATCTCCGGTTTATCTGTCCCGTTTCGATCAGATACATCTGGTACAATTACTGGCATGAGGAATCTGTTTCTCTGTCAACAGCAGGTACTGTAATACGGTTACTATTCGTGAAAGGATGTGTACTTGCGACCTTGAACTTCTCACGATTTCGCTTCGCCCATTTAACCTCCCGAGAGAATTCCCCCAGCTGTTTTTTCACCCTTGTGTATATTCATCCCAGGGCAAATGTTTCCAATGCGTTACGGTGCATCGCAGATGTGACTCACAATGTCGACTCGATTTGTCCTGATGCTCCTAAGTTTATTTTGGGAGATTTCAACCAATGTGACCTAACATCGATTCTTCAGACCTACTACCAGTATGTGACATGTCCTACTACCCTGCGTCAGACCACACTCGACTTTTTTTTTACGAAACTGTACCACGTGCGTACAGATCTCTACCCTTACCCAGTCTGGGTGCATCCTAGCATCTGAGTGTGCGTCTGGTACCCGTTTATAAACCTGTGTTCAGACGGGTGCGCCGAACAATTCATTCCACTAGATGCTGGACTGCAGACAGTGTTGCAAGCTTGCAAGGTTGTTTTGAATGTACTGACTGGAATGTCTTTTTAGAAGCATGTCCTAATCTGGACGACTTAGTAAACACCATCTCGTCATATATCACCTTTTGTGTAGATTGCACCATCCATCAAAGCAGTTTATGTTTATCCTAATAACAAACCTTGGGTGACCAAGGGCCTGAAAGCAGTGCTTAATAAAAAGAAACGTGTATTCTTCACGGGTTCCTCCCACGACAAAAAATGGTACATATAGAGGTCCGTGATGCTATCCGTTGGGTCAAGGTGAAACACAAGTCCAAAATCGAGTCTTAGTTTGCTACAGGTAACATCCGAGTAGCTTGGCAGGGACTCAACAACATGGCCAATATTGACGATCGGAGTAAGTGGTCGAAAGACAAAATCTCGATCTCAGGCGTTGAGAGTACGGCCCTGCCTAATGCTCTTAATGCTTTCTTCGCTCGTTTCGAGTCTCATGACTTATCAGTGCAAATTAAAGATGTGCTTAGTTCTCTTCACCCTGTACAGAAGGTTGAGATCTGTCATGAACAAGTTGTGGAGCTGTTTCAGCGAGTGAATATTCGCAAGGCCTCCGGTCCGGATGGTATTTGTGGCAGGACATTACGTTTCTGCGCGCACCAACTTGGAGGCATTTGTCAACATCTGTTTCAACGCTTTATGGATTCACTCTCCATCCCAGCAGCTTGGAAATTGTCCACCATTGTCCCAGTTCCGAAGAAAGTTTCAGCTGGGCATCTCAATGACTTTAGACCAGTGGCCTTAACATCGTTGGTCATGAAAGTATTTGAGACAATCATCAAGGCATTGATTCTTAAAGCCACTAACAATTGTCTTGATCCCTTGCAATTTGCATACCAGTCCAAACGAAGTATTGATGATGCTAAACTGTTCATCCTCCACACTTTACTCAAACCACCTGGAGAATCCTCAAGCCCATGCTCGACTGTTGTTTGCTGATTTCTCGTCGGCCTTCAACACTATTCAGCCACATATCCTAGCTACAAGACTCCTAGACGAGTTTTTCCTTGACCATCAGCTGGTGTCATGGATAATTCACTTTTTGGTCGACAGGCAGCAACGAGTTCTTGTCAATGGCACTTTTTCCGACCTAATCACCACGTGCACCGGCTCACCTCAGGGATGTGTTCTATCCCCGCTTCTGTTTATTCTGTTGTCGCAGTCGCCATGAGGGTCACTATCTTGTCAAATTCTCTGATGACACTGCACTGCTGTCACTCCTTAGCGGGCCAGCGCATACCCACGGTGTAGCTTTGGAGAAATTCATTGTCTGGTGCGATGACAACTTTCTAGAGCTTAATGTAAGACGAAAGAGATTGTCTTTGATTTCCGTCGGAATTCTTCACCATGTTATGTGTGTGTCATCCATGACAAGGAGGTGGAAATTGTTTCTGCTTTTAAATACATGGGCACCATCTTCGATAGGCGACTTTGCTGGGATGTCAACACTCAGCATGTCGTGAAGAAGGCTCAACAACGCCTCTTCCTTCTCCGGAAGCTGAAATCTTTCTCTGTCTCCAACCAATTGCTTCAGCTTTTTTTACAGATCGCACATAGAGAGCGTACTGTCCTTCTCGTTTATTTGTTTCTACAACAGTTTATCGTTGAAGGACAAGAGCAGCCTACATCGTGTGGTATCCTCCTGCTCCAAAGTCATTGGGTCAACTCAGAGTTATCTTCAGGCTCTGTATAATAGGCGGACTCTTCTGAAAGTGTCTGCCATCCTTCGTGATGACAGGCATGCTCTGTAGACAGTACTTGTCCGGCTCCCGTCGGGCCGCCGATTGTATGTGCCTGCATGCAGGACAATCAGACTGCGGCTGTCTTTAGTTGTTTCAGCCGTGCGACTTTTGAATGGGTTATGAATGAGACATGAATAGTTTTGTGCATGCAATTGTGTATGAATTCTAATTTTTAATCGAGCTACACCAGAATTGCCCTCTGGGACAAATAAAGTTTTATCATATCATATCATATCATATCATTTCATATACTAATGCACATATTCCATCATGATCTCCGTAGCTGGCACACACAATGCTACACCATAATACACACTTCAAACTGCTATTCCGAACGATGGGGTCGAGGAACAACGCTTCAGGACGTCGACGGACTGAACTCCGCCCTGGACGCCCGACACACGATGCAACTGGTAGAAGGAGGCTCTCGGGCCTTGCCGTCGTTAGGGACTTCACTTGCTCCCTTCTTTCACCTGAGTGGGTCCCTCAGAAGTTCCTTGGCTAGGCAAGCAACTTAATTCATATATTCCCGGTCTCTGTAACCACACTCGTACAGCAAGACCTTCCGTCTGGGCGGTTTCCTTGGGAATCCTCACTCCCAGTGGGTCCCTCAGAAGTTCCTGTAACTCAGTGTCTAATTAGTCTACCGAATTTATAACTGATATTATTACATACTATGCCATAACGTCAAGTAAAAATATATTTACTTTTAGAAAATTAAGTAATCTTTATAAACAATTTAAAAATACACTATTTCATATTTAGAACTTCAACAAATGCTTAATCTATTACCTTGGCTAGGCAAGGAACTCATTTCACTTATTCCCGGTCCCTGTAACTACACTAGTACAGCAAGACCATCCGTCTCGGCGGTTTCGTTGGGAATACTAACTGCCCGTTCACCTAGCCAGAGCGTGAGGTGAACTCTCGTCACTACTTATTTTGCGATGGCACCGGCATTTCACTTTACGCGGGCATAGTCACACGCTCAGACACACTCGCCAACCCCGTGACCAAGGGAAATAACACACGTCCCTGACATGATGAAAATATGGATGTGGCGATCTAACTCTATACTAACTCTACAATATCACCATTTCAATGACTGTTGTGCTGACGTCACAGACCGGGCGTTGAAAAGTCCAACATGGAGGCAAGTGTTGAGTTGTCGTGCGCGCAGGGATGGGGAGTAGCTGTAGCCTAGCTACAGCTACTGTAGCCGGCTACAAATTTTGTAGTTTGTAGTGTAGCCGGCTACAAATTAAAAAAGTAGCTTGTAGCCGTAGCTACATTTTAGAAAGTAGCCGTAGCTTGGCTACATGTTGGCTACTTTCACAACCATTCGTTGACAGCGTGTCAGCAAAACGACGACAGACACTGCTCTCACTGCTCGGTGTTGTGACAGCCAGACACCCACGTTTCTCGCACGCTCATTTGGAAAGATGTAGCTGTAGTGTAGCCGGCTACATTTTGAAAAAAAGTAGCTGTAGTGTAGCCGGCTACAAATTAAAAGTAGCTTGCCCATCCCTGCGTGCGCGGGACACATGGCAGTCTCCTGTTCTCATGCCACCATGTTGATTTGGTCGGTGGTGTTTCCAGCTGGTGTTACGGTTGATGACATTACTGGTTCACTTTGACCGTGCCGATGCTGATGCTGATGCTGACGACGAGTCAGAGAATCTTTACAGTGGCTGTGAATGTTCAAAGTACCAAGCACGCAGTCCTAGGGAGTGTTCACGTGGCGTGTTGGGGAGAAACATGCGCCAGTAGAGAGTGGCCCACAGAGAAGCTCTCACAGTGCACTCGGTGTCAGATGCAGTGACGAGGAAGATGCTGCAGAATAACGACGAGCAGCAGGCGAGGTGGTGGATGTTGTCACAGGACGTGTTGGTGACGACCAGTGCGGTAACGACGGCTTTTAATCCGTTGTGTCAGTGGCGTGTCAACATTCACAGAATCATAGTAAAGGCAACATTTCCTGAAGGTGTCAACTAAACAAGTGTAAGTGTAAGCGTAGCAAGGGCTTCAGCAACACTAACTGAGCTGTCGTGTTTAGTGAAGATTGTTACTCCTCAACACTAACTGAGCTGTCGTGTTGTAGTCAAGACCTGTTACTCCTCAACACTAACCGAGCTGTCGTGTTGTAGTGAAAACCTGTTACTCCTCAACCCTGAGCTGTCGTGTTGTAGTGAAAACCTGTTACTCCTCAACACTAACTGAGCTGTCGTGTTTAGTGAAGACCTGTTACTCCTCAACACTAACTGAGCTGTCGTGTTTAGTGAAGACCTGTTACTCCTCAACACTAAGCTGTCGTGTTGTAGTGAAGACCTGTTACTCCTCAACACTAACTGAGATGTCGTGTTGTAGTGAAGACCTGTTACTCCTCAACACTAACTGAGCTGTCGTGTTGTAGTGAAGACCTGTTACTCCTCAACACTAACTGAGCTGTCGTGTTGTAGTGAAGACCTGTTACTCCTCAACACTAACTGAGATGTCGTGTTGTAGTGAAGACCTGTTACTCCTCAACACTAACTGAGATGTCGTGTTGTAGTGAAGACCCAACACTAACTGAGCTGTCGTGTAGACAAACTTTATTGTCATTACATTTGTAGACCAAAGAGTTGGTAAAATGAGTTTGGATTATTTTTTAAATGGGAAATAGTACAAGAATAAAATTCAGGGACAGTACAAAAATATTAGCCAAACAAACGCGATAATAATAGATCATTTAAAGTCAGGCTGTGTTTAAAATAAAAAGAGGACGAGCAATACGAATGGGATATAAAATCTATGTAATGGCGGAGAATAACCGTTAAAGTAAAATCCGCAACAAACAGAAAGCAAGTAGTAAAACATTAATGAAGGAAGGCTTGAAAGAAACTTAAATGCAAGATGTAACTAAAGAAACCTCTAGGTGCGAATAAACAGAGACTTGCACAAAAAACACAGAAAAGTCGCAGTAGAACACAACAACTAAGCCTGTCATGGCGCAGCCTCGTTTCCTCTTTTCCAATACATCAAACATTGTCTGCTGTGGATGGTAGTGACACAACTGTCTACGTGTGTGTGTGTGTGTGTGTGTGTGTGTGTGTGTGTGTGTGTGTGTGTGTGTGTGTGTGTGTGTGTGTGTGTGTTATTTTCTCAGTGAAAGCTAGATATGGAATCAAAGTGCTTCTGGATGGTAGACAGATTTACTATTCCGACCAAACAATGGAGGACCCATTTGATTTGGCTGCAAGTGATCTCGGTCAAGTTGTGAGGCTGCAGCGAGAAACGTTTAGGGACAACAAACAGTGGGACGATCCGCTAATAAGGATTTGCGAAGTTGAAGTTTACAGTAAGTACAATGTGTCAACTATGCAAAATTAAATGATATTTATTAAATGTGAAGAAGAGAAAGGTAGAGAAAGATCTCAGATCTCCCCCTCCCCGAGAAAATAGAAACGGTTTAGTAGTAGTGGTGGTGGTAGTGGAGGGGGTTGAACGCCACCATTGCTTCTCTACATTTTGGATTCTGGATCAACTTGGACTGAAACCGGATGTTTTGTTAACTGTTGTGCACGTAATTTGTGTGGAGATGATGCCTCTACCAATAATATCTGTGTGTGTGTGCTGAAGTGAAGCCTCTTCCAGTAATATGTGTGTGTGTTGAGGTGATGCCTCTACCAGTAATGTGCTTTTTGATGTCTTGGCTAGCAGCCTTCTGGTTGATTCTGGTTGATTCCACAAGCAGCTGTCGGTTTGCTTTGTGTATGTTGTTGCCGATGAGATAGGAGACTAATGATCTGAAAAGTCCAGGTCCTCTAGCTGTTTGGTGAAGGTCCAATGGATACCGGTGTTGTTGTCTTGGGTATAATCCAGTCTATGACCATCAGGAAGGTTGTTGGTGATAATATTCAACCCTATCTCACGGCGGTTTTCACAACAAATGGCTTAGTGAGTTTGCCGTTGTGAATAACTTAGCAGAAAGAGTTTTCGTACAACCCTTGGATGATGTTTATGAGCTTAGATGGAATGCCGTAGTGGATCATCAGCCTCCAGATGACGTAACTGTCTACACTGACGAATGCCTTCTCGAAGTCCACAAAAGTTATATAGAGAGAGGACTGCCACTCAATAGACTACTCAATGAGGATACGGAGGGTGCCAATGTGGTGAGTGCATGACCTATCCTGGCGAAACCCTGTTTGTCCTGGTCTTAGTCTCTTGTCTAGTGCCTTCTTCAGTCTCTCTAGAATTACCCTTGTCAGGACTTTACTAGATGGACAGCAGCATGATCCCCGCCAATTGTTGCACTGAGAGCGGTCTCCTTTCTTCGGTAACTTGACCACGTGGCCTAGTTTCCAGTCTGTTGGTACTAGTTCTTGTTCCCAGATCTTGTATAGAAGGGGCTGTAAAACTGTCGCTGTTGTTTCTGGGTCTGCCTTTAATGCGTCTGGGGCAATGCCATCCGGGCCTGCTGCTTTATCACTTTTTATGCTTTTGATAGCTTTGATGATTTCTGTCTTAGTGGGAGGTCTGGTGTTGACATGACGTGTTGTTCAACTGCTGGTGGTATGTCACGTAAAAATGGTGGATGAGGTCTATTCATGATCTCTTCGAAGTGTTCAATCCAGCGGTCTCTTTGTCTTGCATCGCCTTTATAGTCTTGCCGTCTTTGACGTTCACTGACTTGTTTGGATCCCTTGTGGGATACCGGGGTATGCTTGCCTAGAGAGCACTGTAAGGATATGGTCCCTGCCATCCGGCCAGGCATGTCGTAAGAGGCAATATACAAAGAAATACAAAACAAAACAAAGAGGTAAAGAGGATGACAAAAACCGACAAAAGAGACTACATAGAGAAACTGGCTGATGAAGATGAAATAGCAGCAAGGAAACCTTGGCTTGAAGGTCAGCCCAGAGGAAACGAAAAGTATGAGAGTGAACGCCAGAGTCCAAGACAGCAAATGGAGAAGAGATTGAGGAAGTTGACAGTTTCACCTATCTTGGGTCCAAAATGTCAAACACCGGGGATGCGGAGATGGAGATTCGAGCCTGACTAGCGAAAGCCAGCCAGGCCTTCGCCTCACTCAGGAGCACATGGAAGGCAACAAACATCAGGCAGAAGATCAAGCTGAGAATCATATGTGATCAGCACCCTCTTTTACAGATCACAATCATGGAAAATGAGCAAAATCATCAGTAACAAGCTTGACGTCTTCCAAAACAGATGCCTCAGGCGCATACTCAACATCTTTTGGCCAAACACCATCACCAACGAAGAACTCCACCGAAGACCTGAAACCGAGTCCATCACCATCACCATCACCACGCAGGTTCAACAAAGGTGTTGGCGATGGATTGGACATGTGCTCCGCCAGCAGACAGCAGACCTCTCCACAGTCGCCCTACGATGGACTCCAGACGGCCGAAGAAAACGAGGCCGCCCAAAGGAAACTTGGAGAACAGTTGAAAGGAAGATGAAAGGAAAGGGCTGGACACAGGGTCACCTAGAGCGGGTTTCAGAAACATCGGTTTCAGATCGACATCGGTTGTCGGACTCTGGTTGAGGCCTTATGTGCAGCCTGATGCAAGAAGGGGAATAGATAGATAGGCTTGTTTGGGTTAATGTTCCTGCCTGACAGAGTTTTTGTTATTTCATATAGTCGCTTCATGTTTCCCTGTCTAGCTGCTGTCTCTGCTTCCTCTGTCAGTTCATAGGTGAAGCGTCTCTTGTCCTCCCTGACAGACCTCTTCACTTGGCCGTTGGCTTCCCAATATTCAGCTCTGAGATCTTCCTTCCTTAGCTGGTCTTGACACTGGTTGAGCTTCTGTTGTAGTCATTTTCTTGATTCAATATTTGCCCTGGTCTCTGGGGTCATCCATTCCTTGTGTTTTCTTTCCCTCTTCCCTAGAACATATTTACAGGTTGTCTTTCAAATGCTCTTGAGTGTTGACCAGTGTTCTTTCACTGATTCTTCTGTCAATCCTGAGCACCCTTGGACCTGGCTTCTCGCGGCGGGGGTGAACACCCAGCCTCTGTCTGGCTGGTGACTAAGCTGCCCTCTTTCTTTCTTATGCTTTTCTTTTTTTCTCCCTTACCTATATCTTTTATATATATTCTTTTTCTGATCTAAAATCTCCATGTCATACTACAGGGTATATTGCACTAGCTTTGCTAGAAGGCTGGAGCCGGGGTCAATCTGGTCTTCATACTGGGAAGGCCAGAGTATATTCCTTGTGTTTCCCTGGTGCGACCCTGCTAGAAATGCCCTAATTCGTACTGCTTGGTCGCCTCCCCTTGTTAGACTCTGTGGTGGGCAGGGAGCATAGGGAGCGTAAGGAACGAAACAAATTCCTGTATATCATGGCCCCAAAAATAGCAAACCTGGGAAACGCATCAGAGAAGATGAATCTTCGGACAGTGAGGATGAAGTCAGAGATTGCGTGAGAGAGAATGTTGAAGGGGCTGTCTCTGCTTCTTGTCCGGTGAGCAAATCAGAAAGCGTCTGAGGCCCTGTGCCAATGGGACGGGAAACAGTTTGTCGATCGGCTGATAAAGATGACTCCACATCGATCCCTCAACTCTTCAAAAGGAGGGAGGGGGGGTCATTCGTTGCCCTGACCTTGTTGGGATGTCAGAACTGACACCTCAGGGGTCGTGTAGTGGGATGCTCTTCCGGAGCATCTACTTCAAGCTCAATTTCCTACTCGGCAGAAGTTGCAAAACGACCATCCACCTTTGTGTCTATCTAGACAGACACGCCGCCGCCGCCGCCTCCTCCTCCTCCTCCACCACCACCACCTCCTCCTCCTCCTCCTCCTCTAAGCTGTGGTGGCACCCAGTCATCACAAAAATCTCAAACCTCACAAGCATCTCAAGCAACACAAGTATCACAGTCCAAGTATCCCCCTTCACCAGTCAGAAACACTGCACGCCAGCAAACACGCATCACTAAATCACCAAGGAACAAGAATACCGCACCGCAGACAGACAAGTACACAAGTTTGTAATGTTAGCAGTCGGAAAAACTTGGGTCTGGAGGATTTGTCGGTCACTTGATTGAGATGTACATGTTTGACTGACTTTGCCTGTCCTCTCTCGCTGTCGTTTCTCTGTTCCTTCCAATTCTCCAGTCTTCTGCCCGGACGTGCCCAAAATACTTTCGCTAGTGCTGGTTACCTGTTTTTTTTTTTTTTACCACTATTTACCTTTTTTGGAGCCTTTAGTCTTTTATCTTCAAGAACATGAGTAGCAAACAGCACAGCGTGGCACCACACTGCTCAGTCGCCCTCTACTGAGGTGATCACAATGCGCCGTACAGCTAAACCAATGTCACTGTCTTGCCCTAGTTACTACTTTCTCTTACAATAATTTCACTGAAAAAAAAGTTATCCATGGAATTTTCTTAGACACAATATACAGACGTTTTATCCTAGATGTATTGATCCAGCAACTCAGACATGAGAAGTTTTTCTATAAGTAAATAAATGCATTCTTTTACACCGAGGTACAGACGCGTCCTATCTCCGCCATGACCATCGCTCACCCCCCGCCCAACTTGGTCCTTTCATTGTCATATATTTTAATGAAGGCTTTATTAAGGGTGAATGAGTCTCTCCACAAAAAGGTGTAATCATATGCAACACTGAGATTTTATGTGTATCGATGTCTGAGTGTATAGTTGACAATATGTAAGAATTTTTTTTCACATTTTTCATGTTTCATCTCCACCGTCCCCTCGGAGTCCATGTACCCTTATGGAGTCTCTTCGAGAGTATTGCTCAAGCAAATTTGTCTCTTATTTCTGTTCTTTTGTATAGGTGGTTAAGGCAGCATTTTCTTCTCTTCATTCCTGGATTTGATGCTGATTTGTTCCTAGGGCTTTTTTTACTTCATCGTTCTCTTTTTTTTTTAATTTAAAGATGCTGCTCGCTAGAAGCTGGATTTGGCTGTCGATATGTTTTGTTAGCATATGTTGTCCTTCAACTTGTTGCCTCAACACTTCAGTCGCTTGTTGGAGGCTTTCTAAAAGGTTCACTATTTTGTTGCCTGTAGTTGTTGCATTGGGAAAAGCTTCTGTAAGTATGAGGTTTACTTTTTTGAGTCACATTATCTGCCCTCTGACACTGTCGCTCTTCTCCTCTTGGGACTCTGAGGTGTTTTGAGTGGAAGTGCTCAACGTATTGTCGTCGGAGCTAGTTCCCTGTTTCCTCTTTCCTTTAGTCGTTTTTTAGGGGCCATCTCTTCTTGAATCAAAAGAAAAAAGACCACTAACCCAGACGTACCCCCACCACCGCCCGACACAGTTCAGCTGCTTTCCACAGAAGTGATGACAAGTCACCGGACAGTGTCATCCTCAACTGCAGAACTTTCCTGATTAAGATTTCACTCATTTTTTTTACAATAATTGCGTTGAAAATCCATCGAAAGGAACAATTTTTGACGCAAACTACAAAACAGTGACCCCTGAAAGTGTTTAATCCACTCACACAGGCTGGAAAGTTTGTTTTTTAAATGAATACAGACATTTTCTTCACACAGAAGCAGACACGTCACAGATCATCGCTCACCCACCCACCTACCCACCTTAGAACTTATTTAACTTTTTAATTTGTTTTTCACTTTTGATAACTTTTTAACTTAACCTCAACTTAAATGCTACGACTTGTGGTTGTCTGTTTGGGTTCACTCTCACCTTCTGCTCTCAGAGCGCGAGTTACGAGCGCTTTACGCTACGACATACAAATGACACGAGCTCGTATAGCGAATTTCCGCTCGTAAGTAAGAATAAAATTTCCGCAAATGTTTGGCCCGCATCTCGATTTACTAGTATATGGGTTCACTCGTGTATAGAGGACTCACTGATCTGCAGTAAAAGCATTTCAGATAAACCGAAATCAACGGGTCAACATTGAAGCTTACATTTACAGAATGCATTCATGCAATGTGTCATTTGTACTGAGAAAACTAGTTCATGTAATATATATAGTTTAGTTTATCCATTGCTGCTCCTTTGAGGAGCATAGGGCCGCAAATATATATATAGTGTTTTTGTCTCTCTGTGTCCATAGCCTGTCGGCCAGGATATTACGGCCCTGACTGTCTAGGAATCTGCGACAGGCCAGTCTGTGATAATTTACAGATTTGCAGTCGCATTGACGGGTCATGCCCAAAGGACCGTAAGTGTTGGCGTCACACATAAATTCTGTTGGTGATTAAGGTAGCAGTAAAAGTTTTCTATCCATAGCCACTGTAGATAGAGATTGCTATTTGTAAATAACATAATTAACAAACTGTAGAATTGTAAGCTTAATCAGTTACCCAGGCAAAGTCAGGTGTAAGGCATCACCTCAAAACCATTGCCCAGAAGCTGTTAGCAAAGGAGCAGGCAAACTTCAGAGCATGGAGGAGAACAGTTGAACGATGTTAACAGTCACATCCTCAGAGAAAAACATCTACAACACCAACACTTCATCGACTCTAAAAAAGGCGTTCTACAGAGTCTGGAACGAGATGCAAAAATTGAGCATCTGAGAGTGGGTGTCTCCAGTTATCCAAGCGCTGGATGAGAGGTCAGTAAGTGCAGTACTACTGAATAACCAGAATGGGAACTTTCCTTCACACATTGGAAGGTATTGTCAACCCTGGCTCCTATGGCCAGTACTGTTCTTGGAAACGCAAGACCTTCTACGACCACAACACTTCTATTTCCATCAGCTGTGGGCAAATACACAAACGCGCACTTCGCAGATGACTTAATTGAATCTGGTGACGGGCATCAACGGCGAACTACAAGACCTGGAGACAACAGAAAGCGTTTTTTTTTTAGCAATTCCTTCTGTTGTATGTGCTGTTCAACATTTCCCAGGAAAACATCGTGTGAAAAACATTTCATAGCCACCTCCGTGGGAAGACTTATTAAACTTTTGCTTTTCAAAAGACGTTGACCTGATTGGCAGGCAGTGACCACGCAGGACAGAATTTGGTTCAGCAGCAGCAGCATGAGGTTGACCACCACACACAGGCTTCGTACTCACCATCCCACTGTACGACTCCTTGCTGACTTCCAAAACACAAATCCAGACATTCGACACCAAGAGTTTAGGGAAACACTCATAATCTTCCACATGGGGCACAAGAACAACGATTTTGAACGAAGTGTAATCGTCGCCCTCGTGGGGTGCCAGGAACCCCCTTTTTACAACAGTGTAATGATAAGTGACCAAAGTGATTAATTTTAAATGAGCAATTTGAGCTCAATTACCAGAAACATCGCGGGTTGTAGCCCTGAGCTCAGAAGCATAATTGGTAAAAGTCTTAAGGTTTATGTCATTATGCTGATAGCAGCCAGACTGATCTGTGATAAAACGATTTGAACTACCAAAAGTCAAATGGCCTGAAACTAACTCAAATAAAAGAAAATTTACTCAGTGTTGCTGCTCACTAGGAACTTAAAGTGAGGTTTGTTTCAGCCCCAGTTGAAGTTAAAGAACTGACTGTTCGAAACTGATCATTGTGGCGGGCTACTTTATCCACGTTCTCGTCGTCGCACTCTTCATCTTTGCTGCAAAGTAAGTGTTATTCGATGTGTTATTATATGCGCAAGTCACATCTAAAATACCGGAGTCACGTATCAAATGCCCGAGTCACGAATATGAACAGGGTACTACGGTCCTTATAGGTACTTACAAAGTTGGTAGATTTGGGGGCGAGCAAAGGAAGGCCTTAAAATGCATTTTTTAGCGAATAGGTCCTTATAAATTGTGGCTGTCCTCTTTTAAAAAAACAGAAGTGCTTATTACTCCTTATTTTGTGTAAAGTGTGTTGGCATTATTCTTCTCGCACTCCACTGTTCAAAAGCTCGTTATAGTCCTGTCAGAATGTAGGGGACCTGACTATTGGTGTTTTCAAAGCCAAACTTCTAGAATTAAACCTCAGTTAAAAGAATGAGTTTAACTCGGGGTCGATGGGAGAGAGGTGGGGAGACTTGACAAGTCAGATAGAAGCGCTTAGCGAAGCGTGACTACTGCTGTAACCTCACCTCCCTCGCCACTGCGACTACAAGGCTACATTCACACGCTCTGTGAACACATATCTGTTCACAAAGTGCTATCCTTGTATTGTTTGTTGACAGACCAGTCAGTATTAGCATCATCGTATTGTTACAGGTAATCATTTTTATATACTTGCTTTAAAATCTATGTTATTGCGACTAGGAGCACTATTTTGAATTGCCCCTGGGATACTGTATCGTACTGTATTTTACAGAAGTGTACTGTATTGTACAGTAATGTACTGTATTTTACAGAAGTGTATTATATTGTAATGTACTGTAGTTTACAGAAGTGTACTGTATTGTACAGTAATGTACTGTATTTTACAGAAGTGTATTATATTGTAATGTACTGTATTTTACAGAAGTGTACTGTATTGTACCGTAATGTACTGTATTTTACAGAAGTGTACTGTACTGTATTGTACCGTAATGTACTGTATTTTACAGAAGTGTATTATATTGTAATTTAATGTATTTTACAGAAGTGTACTGTATTGTATTGTACCGTAATGGACTGTATTTTACAGAAGTAACAATAACAACCAACTTTATTAGTCCCAATGGGCGGCAATGTAAATGGGAGGTGTTCTCTGTTTCCAATATATATTATATATATAAAATCATTCCCATGCACACCTACACACACACACACACACACCGCTGACAGTTCATCTGTCATTGAGTAGCTGGACTGCGGATGGAAGAAAGATTTCAGATGCCGATTGTTTTTGCATACTTGCATGGCATAGTGTGTACCTGAACTTAATAAAACAAATTCCCCCGCTAGCACATGCTCAGGTATTGAAGTGTACTGTAATGTACTGTATTCAGGGACGGGTACAGAACACAACGCCACAAGTCACACGAAGTCACTGTCTGCACTATCTACACACGTCCCCACATGTGTTCTTTCGCACCACATACCACAAAGATTTGACGGGGCCACGAAGTTTATACAACTCAACATTAAACACATACATTACTGCAAACCATAAACAGCATATCAACGGCATAGATGTCTTTCAACCTGCGTCCTTCAATTAAGTTAGTCAATTGTTTTTACGAATAGTTCCCAAAATTCTCACTTACTGTTTGGATTCTGTCCTGGGAGATTCACACTTACACACACATCCACACTTTCCGGAGAAATCGTCCGTGAACTATACTTCTAGAATAGTCTTCCTGGAGTAACTCACACATTCCAAGTCTCTGCACTGTAGGTTCTGAGTCGGCAGACACCTGGCTGTCGTCCGCGGATAATCCTTCTCAAAGGAAATTCCTCTCTGGGTAATTCCTTCTTACCGGTAATTTTAATCTCCCTGTTAATTCCTTGATTCGCCACTCTCTTCTTCCCAAATTGCGTTACACTCTCTCAGTCGATGACTTGTGTGGGAATGATCAACTCGGGACCTTTCCCATACATCTCGGCTTTGGTAAACCTTCGCTCACGCATGCACGCTTTTTCTTAACATTCTTCCTTTCCACGCATTTTGCTTCACGCACGGGTAAGGGCGATAATCTCTGCCTACAGACAGAGGTAACCACCACCCCCACCTCCCCGCTCATAACACTGTATTTGAAAGACGTGTACTGTATTGTATTGCACCATAATGGACTGCATTGTACTGTATTGTACCATAATGGACTGTATTTGACAGAAGTGTACTGTATTGTATTGTACCGTAATGGACTGTATTGTATTGTGTTGTGTCGTATCCGTGCTAGAGACTGATATAGTAATAAAGAAACACACCAGATAAACAACCTCAAATTACGCTAAAGAAATGAAAGGTGTGGCAGGTTGGTCAGACTCACGCTAACACTAAGCTACATCACTCAGTATGATATCACTCTTTTTAGTAATAATCACAGCAATAAAAACACCTCAACTACCTTCACACTAATTTTATTCATTATGATGTTTACAAAGGAAAGGAAAATAAAATCTTTTAGCCATTTTCCTGACTTAGAAAGACATCATTCATCCAAATACTTATTCACAACCTCTAACTGTCAAACATGGTAGCACTCCTTGAAATGTTTTAGTCACTTCTGGAAAAAAATTGGAATTGAAATGTTATTCCTCTCAAGAAGTGTGTTTCCGTAGTGAGTGCTGTGTTTAGTGATCCAGATTTTAAAATATTTTTTTTAAACTAAACTTTACCATGGCTATGGCCAAGCAATCACAAAGGGAACGCGGCTTTAACTGCATCCATAAGTCATGTGTTACAAAACTGCAAAAAACGATGGAAATGTTAATGTGATATTACTATCTGTGATTTTTCAGGGTTCTTCCGAAAAAGAAGAGGTCTGGCACTAAACCAGGTAAGCATTATGACTATGTTATCATAGATGTTTTGTTTGCACATCTGAAAGTAAACTTCAATATACATATATTAAGCAGTGACTACCATATGCATTGTGATGTAGTACCCCAGTCCACCCAGTCCACCCAGCTGGGGGGAACGAGTACCTGACTCCACAGAGGGCTGGGGAAGGTATCCTCTGACTCAAACTGAAACTAGTGGTTCTCTGATGAGAAACAAGATATGATTCATTATAACCAGTGGTGACACTGTGCTGTTTGCACTTTGTACAGGTATCAGTGTTTGTATAATGTGTGTCTTTGTTTGCGAGCAGTGCTGACGGTAATGGTGTTTGCATTGTTTATGTTTAGGTAGGTCTACGTATGTTGTATGTGCGAGTGGGAAAAGAGTGTAAGGGCTGGTGTGTTGATGTCCGTACTGTTTGTATTCTGTAGGTCAGGGGTGGGCAATTAATTTTCCCAAGGGGCCGCATGAGAAATTGGGATGGTTCTAGAGGGCCGGACTAATATAGTTAACTCAGTTTTACCCAATACTGTATATATAGTATATATACTGGCAGGCAGGCCGACCCTAACCCATAAACCATAATAAAGAAAGACTGAGGCATAATTTTCCGATGATTCTGACTGTATCTCATTTAAGAACAAAAAACTATTGTGCAAACGCAAATACGTCATCAAAAGTCTCCTTAAATTATTTATTAAAAGCTCTTACAGTTGTTAAACTGCGGGCATTAATTATATGCCGCTATGTAAATTACTAAATATTCTGTATCTATGTACAAATTCTGAAATGAAAGTAAATTGCTTTTTTTCTCTTCAAACGCTGCACACGTGTTGTCCAGTTTTTCTCACTCACGAAGATGTCAACAATTGCATCCGACATGTGTTCTGTCAGACACGACCTAAGGTGGACTAGCTGACAGGCAGACTGTGTCGGACTTTGTACTCAAGTCTAAGAAGCAGGCTGTCACGATTTGCTTTTGTCCTTTTGCTTTCACTCTGTTGCCCACTTTCTTAATTAGGCGAGAGCAGGTAGCTGTACGTGAAGACGGCTTTGTCATATTCAGAGCTTGTCCATACACTCAAATTATTCTTTACCTATGTCAGTAAAGTCCAAACCGTGTAGCTCGTACAACGCTCTTCTCTGTCTTCCTGTTTTTACATCAAGTACTTCCAAGAAACAAATCTCTTTCTCTGATACCTTATGACATGATGCTATTCCTCCATGCTCCTCAAGCAGAAAAGGGTTATCAGTGTGTCCTTCCACAGTTAGACTAGGGGACGTCTCCAAGCTGACAGTGGATTATATATAGAGAGAGGGAGAGATAATGGCTGACATCTGATGTCCCTGTCTCTTTTGATATGTCCATGGTTTATCTCAGAGCTTTATATGGTAAACCATATTTCTAATAGTAGTCAGTGATTGATGATGATGATGATGATGAGGAGGAGGAGGATTGATGATGATGATGATTATTATTAATGATGATTAATGATGATGATGGTGAGGATGATGATGATGATGAGGATGATGATGATGGTGAGGAGGATGAGGATGAGGATGAGGATGAGGATGATGATGATGATGATGATGATGATAATAGCGCCAAATCAGTCCCTTCCTTTTTGGTGTTCCAGACGAACCTAAAAGGGTTAATGAAAGTAAAGAAGATAAAGGTGAACTAAGTAATAAAGATGATGAAGCGGAAACTGAGGAAGGAGAATCTGTCGAAGAAGATGAATCTCAGATGTAGAAGCGATGGTACCATTCCGTTAAGTCCGTTGAGAAGACGTTTTGCTGGTAACAAGCTAGAACCTAGTTGCAGACTTGTCCAAGTCTCTCGCAATAGCCGCTGCTTAGCAACGTGTTTCACTTGATTTCCTGTTTGATATTGTGCTCATATACGTGACATATTTTTATTGTTATGTTATTCACTCTTTGATGAATTAAAAAAGGTTTTCACTTTAAGTTTTTCTAAAGTATCCAGTTAAAGTTTATCATTACACCATTTGCGTCCATTCAGGCTGTGTTACTTTATTCACTCTTTGTTAAATTTAAACATGTTGCCCGTTCTAAGTTTGTCTAAAGCATGCTAGCAGAAATATTTGTAGATCCCTAGAAACGCTCAGAGCAAACGCAGTATTAACCATCTTTAAGTAAAAGACAGGGAGAAAGCCCGAGAGAAGAGCCGCGGGTAAATAAAAGAAAGACACTGCTCTGAATGAAAAAAAATGTTGCTTTGCATTTGTGATTATAAGATTTTTGTTAACTAGCTGATTTATGGAATTAATTTATAGTTTTAAAAGTTTTGTAACTTAAGTGCTGTCAAACGATTGTATACATTGAAATAAGTTTGTCTTCCTTGTAACATTTGTAAGAGCTTGGCTTTGCCTCACAAATGTTGACACTGTGACTTTTTTAATTGAATGTCTGCTTTTTCTCCTTTTGACTCCTTCAAAAAGGGTGACCAACACATGGATAGATGACTAATTTATTGTTGTTTTGCATTTGTGATTATAAACGTTTTGAAATAGTTTGGTTATTGAATTGACATCTTTAAAGATTTTGTGATTGAAATGCTGTCAAAAGGTTGTATACGTTGAAATAAATTTGCTTTTATTGTAACATTTGTAAGAGTTTGATTTTGGCACACTAATATTGAGACTGAGACTTTCTTGATTGTATGTCTGCTTTTTCTACCTTTGGCTCCTTCAAAAAGATGGCCAACACATTGAAAGATTTATAATTTAAGTATTATTTACTGTCAAGAAGTGATGATTGATTGATGATGGATGATGATGGATGATGATGGATGATGATGGATTGAGTGATGGATTGAGTGATTGATGAACGATGGATGATAATATTGATAATGGATGGATGATTGATGATGATAAAGGATAGATGATTATGGATGATGATGGATGGATGATGTTGATTGATAATGATGATTTTATATTGAATCGAATACTTTGATCACACAAAAAGAAAGAACTTCAAATAATAAAAAAAAAATTCTCTTTTGTAATCAGCACTAACTGTCACGGTCCGCCCGCATACATGCGAATTCTTTCTACAAAAGAAATAACAAGATCGCTTGAGGGTGGGCGTCCCTCCTTGAAGGCACCAATAATTATTGGGTACAAACAAATAACTAAAACAATATATCAATAATCAGTTGTGTAGCACTCCTTCTTTCGTCATACAAGATATAATACCAGTATAGTACATCAATAATACAACGCACTAATAGAGACAACAATAAAGCTGGTTCACACAAATAAAGTAATTGCCAGTAAAGTACGTCAAGAATCCAATTCAACAATAGAGACAACAATAAAGCTGGTTCACACAAATAATGTCACTTGAAAGGTATTCAGCAGTCTCCGGTGTTGTGTGTCCTTGACGAAATCCATACGTTATTATATCATAGTCACTGCAACCCTCCCAAGTCCTCTGTTTATAGGATTAATACCAACTTTCCTTCCTATAATTCGATTTATCATACAATACCCAAAGGTCGCTGGCAGAAAGTCTCTGTCCTGCGTACGCGTTTGTCTCCCAGGTGGTTGGCAGGATGAGGGTAGGTGAGTTGGAAGCTGAGAGAAAGCCTCCCCTCCACGGGCTGTTTTTACTCGGGCTGCTCTGGTCCTCTCCCTTCCGGATGACGGATGGTGGTTGGTGCTCAAGCGTAAAGAAGGGCAGGGTAGCCCCCCGCCCCCCTTGCTCACACCAAGTTTTGTGCTCCTGGTCCGTCGGTTGCTCGCCTACGCCAGTGCGCGGTTTCTCGGCGCCCAAGAATATGCACGGCGTGTCGCTCAAACCCACAGAGCTCTCACGGCGAGGACGCGGACTCCAGAAAACACGACCAGAAATGTGGCACCCCCACAGCTGCTGTAGTAGTACATCCACAAAGTACATCTCCGGTAATACATCCACAGTATTACGTCCACAGAGATCGCGGCAGCAGCGAGAGGGTAAAATAAAGCCACAAATTTACCAAGCTATGATCTGCCGCCCACTGGCCGCTTACGGTCGGGCCCACCCCAGTCACACTAGACCAGGTGTGAGCACTGCCCACTCCGCACGCGGAATCCGCTGAATTTCGTGGCCCACACTTCCAACGAAAACAGGTCAACCCCGGTTGTCAACCTTCCACCCTTCACCCTCTATTGCGCACTTGTCCGTTACACTAACAGCTACACCAACACCAACATAATTGACTAGCTTAAAATTTTGCTAATCTTATTTCTCGATTCTCACAAAATTTGTAGGTTTGTATATAGCAAGTAATGAGAGTATTGACCTTTTCATTAGCATATTAAATCAAGCTGTTTAACCAGCACCAGCATCATCGCAAACACTAACGACTGCTTGTAAACAACGAATCAAACCACTTACGTCTGTCGAGTGGAGGCATAAGTGATTTAATTAGTTGTTCACAAGCAGCCATTGGTTGACTCCAAGTATGTCCCATACTAAAGATGGAAATGACCATTGTTTACTTTAAACTTTGCTGTGCGCGGCCTGTTCGGAATAAGAATAATAAGTGTTGTGACATCAGGGGAGTAGCACGCACCACC
This sequence comes from Pomacea canaliculata, assembly GCF_003073045.1. NCBI lineage: Eukaryota > Metazoa > Mollusca > Gastropoda > Architaenioglossa > Ampullariidae > Pomacea > Pomacea canaliculata. The sequence continues at coordinate 21,998,162 of NC_037600.1, forward strand.
CGGTCGGGTAAAATTTTCTGTTTTGGTAGTACTGGCGTACCAGAGTGTGACAGAGAACGTCAGTACACTCTTGATCACCGGCCAGTAAAACTTGACCAGAATCTCCTGTCTTATACTAAATTTCTTCAGCTGAAGAAATTAAAGGCGTTTCTGGACCTTCTTGATAGTCGAAACCATTGACCGAGATCATAGGAGATGATAGAGCCGGGAAAACTAAACTGGTTGACCTCTGTCACGACCTGACGTCGGACTTGCGCATTCTTTTACGAAAAACGACATGAGATCACTTCAGGTTGGGACGTTTCTTTTACTAATACACATAAAAACATAAACAAGCATACACAGGAGAACAGCAGTTTCCACAATTGTTAACTTAAATCCACTGGTAGCTACGACAATCTGTCAATAACAAGGCACTGGTGAAGATACGTCTTAAAGAGCACCTTTCAAATCGCACGAAAGGTCCACGTGCACAAATATTCGGCAACACAAATCAAGGACTAAAGGTGCACATGCACCGCTACCTACTACTAATGTCCCGCTCTACCAGTTCGCTTCTCACAGTGTCTCTGTCTTCTTAAACAGTTCAAACATGGGCTCTTACCCTGATCATTCTTCAAAGGAGTATGAATGACTCACGGTCCCCTCCACGTGGGTGACGATGGTGCCTCAGTCCTTCGGCACCTGCTTCAGTGTAGTCAGGTCTCTGCTGACTTCCTCTCGGCGGCTCTTGTCCTCGCTCCTCCTGTAGAGTTGCTGAAGACAGGCCTTCTCTAGCTGTTTGGGATGGTGGGGGGTTCCTCTACTCGGGCCACCATCATTCCAGTTGCAGGTGTCGTCGTCGTCGTCGCACCGACTCCGGCTGTCCAACCTCTAGCCGTCTCGAGCCCGGCGCCTCACTCCCCGCACACAGCAGTAGAGTTCACTTCTCCGCAGACAATCGCAGAGCTTCTTGGAGACTGCAGCGAGACTCTCTGGTCCCACTCGTTTCTTGTCTCACGACACACCTTGCTCCCGCTAGCAACTTCCAAAAACAGCTTCTTCACGTTTACACACCGTCTGTGTTAATCCAAAGATCGCCCCCCTTAGGCTTTCAACTCTCGTCTATATATACTCCTGTCACACCCCACTCAGGGTGAGCACTTCATGCCTCGCTCACGAGGTCCACAACTCACGTGGTGCCCGAAATACACGTGGTGTCCAGCGACCCACGATTTCCAACTATAACAGGACAATCACGCTCTCAACCTTCCATCCGTCCTCTCTTACACTGTTGACAATTACATGGCAGAGGGGCGACACACAGGGCGGGCTACTCCACCCTGCTCCCCTCCACCTCTTTCTACCATACTCAGGCGAAGAAACACTGGAGGCACGGACTAGTCCGTGACATTCCTCCCTTCTCTAAATAAAAAATGTTACAAACATTTTTCGAGCCATGGACATCCGTGACACCTCCCCAATGGCCTCGCCGTTGAGTGAGAAGCTCTGTTCCTGAGAAAATCAACTATCATCTCTTTGGTTTTAGAAACGTTGAATTGCAGATCATTATCGCTGGACTAAGCCACCAAGTGATCCCCTACTTGGCGGTACGCAGACATCGTTATTCACGATTAGACCTGACACCGTGGTGTCGTCGCCAAACTTCACCATCCGTATTGGTCCGTGCGCTCAGTCCTTGGTGACTGTGTTTTATGCGTGCCAGCAACTAAGGCTATATCACGGTCAGTCCTTGGTGAAAAGGCAAAACAGGCATGGAGGGAAGACAGTGCTGAACACCAGGATGTTGGAGAGGCGACTTTTACTCTTTGGTGATGGTGCAAGAGGAAGTCAAGGATCCAAAAACACACTGGCTGGGAGAGATCGAACTGTGAGAGCTTATCAAAGAGTCTCCGTGGAATGACGATGTTGAAAGCGGAGCTACAGTCAGTTGGGGACGGCACGGGTTATTGACAACACACTCCGTCCCACCCGTGTTCTTTCTAACAACAGATCACAAAGATTTGTACGTGGGCTTTCTCCTATATGGTGCAGGAACTTGTATTTATTGTCAGGGGACGGGCAACAACTCATCATCAATACATAAACATGACTTTAAACCATGAATGCTATATGGTCATGGACTACTGTCAACCTGCCTGACGTTGCATTTAGTTAGACAAATGTTTCTCCAATAGTTCAGGTAATTCCTCTTCCAGGTTCTGAAATGCTTACTTGTCTAATGAATATTCGCATTGAACTTTATTATTATTAGAACAGCAACCACAACTCTTTCCATCATCCTCACGTCCAACCAAATATACCTCATTTCACACCATTCTTTCGCCAAAGCAATAAAAACAACTTATCCCATACCTTGACTAGGCAAGGAATTAATATGATTCCCAAATCTCCTGTACTCAAAATGCGCTATTATCAGCTTCTAAGGCTGGCGTGGGAATAACCAAACTCACTATTTTCACCCATACACCTGGGGTTCGGTGAACCTTTCGCTCACTCATGCACGCTTTTCTTACAATGTCACTTCCTCGCGTTCCATCCTATACACGGGTAAGGGCGATAATCCCTGCCTACCAACCAAGGTGTCAAACCCCCCACCCCTAGGCACTTGTGCATTTTAACGACGAAGTTCTTCTTTTAGTTGGACTAGAGAAAGTACTTAAACAGTCGCAGTTACTTGCAGTGCAAAATTTAAACCTAGTTTCGGTCATTACCTGGCACAAGCAGAACAGAAACGTGATGAGGCTGGGATATAAAAGGTTTGAAGTTCCTATCCAAAGCTCGCACCGACGACTGGAGGGTTGACAGGTTATAGTGGGAGGTAGATATGTGGCCAAGAATTCCGAAAAAGGTACACAAATTTCAAACAATTTCGAAAAACGTCGTAAAAACTCCAAAAATGTCGAGTATGCCGTAAAACGGCGAAGCAGACCAAAGCAGGATAACGAATGTCGTAAAAGGCTAAAATAGGTAGAATGACGCCGACAAATGTCTTAAAAAGTAGAAAGAAGTCCAACAGGGCCGACAGAGGTACCAAAATTTCAAACAATTTCGAAAAACGTCGTAAAAACTCCAAAAATGTAGAGTATGCCGTAAAACGGCAAAGCAGACCCAAGCAGGATAACGAATGTCGTAAATTGCTATTGTAACCGGACTGACCGGCACCTATCGCTACTAACACCCTAGCGCCAAATCAGTCCGTTCCTCTTTTGTCGGTCCAGGGAAGAGGACGGGAGTTCCCTAGGAGAATTTTCCTCTCTACAAAAATTCTGGCTCTCGTTAGTCGGGTGCGTCGCCTAGTTCTTACTGCCTCGCGTTGTGTTCTTTACTTTTTCCTTCTAAACCTATTTCTGCACGCACCCGAGCTACAGCCGACCTAGGAGCCCACAAAAGACCCTGCTTTACTACTAACTGCACGTAAAGTGTCTTTTCGGTTGGTGTGTCAGTTTCGCCGGACCTTCTCGTGTGTTCTCTTCTGCTGCGTCACGACTTACTTACACAGGGACAGTACACACACTAGCACTCGCTGACACTACACGCTCACACAAGTGCTAAAATTTAAGACATAGATTTATTCACAAAATATATACATCTACCAACAAAACAACTACCAAACTAACCAACTACCCAAACTTAACAACTACCTACCTATTCGAAATCTAACACCTAACTCCTAGGGTGGGGAAATGAGACTGAGTACCACCAGCCGCTATTGCCAGCGGACCAGGGGCTTCGCAGCCCAAAGGTACTTCTCGCTTGCTCAGCTCGCAGAAGGGGGGAAAAGGGGAAAGAGACTGCAGAGTACCACGAGATTGCCAGCGGACCAGAGGCTTTGCAGCCCAAAGGTACTTCTCGCTTGCTCAGTCTCAAAACGCTCTAACTGCCATACCAGCAGGACCAGTTCTCAGGCGGAGAGAAAAAGGTGCGGACGCTGCCTTACGCCCGCATTTTGTACAGGGCAGCTTGGGTACTACGTCACCCGCAGTTGCTGCCCTGTGTCGCGCTGCGCGCCGCTCGCGCGACCACGCGTGGGGTGGAAGGGGGTGTGGGGTTTCGGAACTGGGCACTGTCAGCAGTACCTACTGACATAAACTAGCGCTCCCGCTACACTATAATAGGTAGAATAAGGCCGACAAATGTCATAAAAGGTAGAAAGAGGTCCAAGAATTCCGACAAAGGTACACAAATTTAAAAAAAATTCGAAAAAAGTCGTAAAAAGACGAAAAATGTCGAATATGCCGTAAAACGGCCAAGCACACCCAAGCAGGATAACGAATGTCGTAAAAGGCTAAAATAGGTAGAATAAGGCCGACAAATGTCTTAAAAGGTAAAAAATCTCTCCTCCAAGAAGCCCGACACAGGTACAAAAATTTCAAACAATTTCAAAAAACGTCGTAAAACGACAAAAAATGTCGAATAAGGCCAACAAATGTCTTAAAAGGTAGAAAGAGGTCTAAGAACACAGTTAAAAAAATTTCAAATAATGTCGAAAAAAGCCGTTAAAAGTCGAAAAATATCGAGTATGCCGTAAAACTGCAAAGCAGACCCTAGCAGGAAAAGAAATGTCGTAATAGGCTAAAACAGGTAGAAAAAGGCCAACAAATGTTCTTAAAGGTGAAGAGGTTTGAGAAGCCGACACAGTACAAAAATTTCAAATAATGTCGAAAAAGCTGTAAAAACTCGAAAATGTCGAGTAGCCGTATAAACGCAAAGCTACCAAAAGCGGATAAACGAATGTCGTAAAAGAATAAAGGTTAGAATAAGGCCGACAAATGCTCTAAAAGTCTTTACGACATTGGTATCTCATATGTCTATTTGCCGTTTGACGGCATTTTCGAAATTTTTCGACAATCTTTG